>NC_063198.1:14572901-14722901 GCF_017589495.1 Alosa alosa | reverse complement strand
AAATTGCTTGATGGTGCGTGAAAAAATCCCCACAGTGGGCCAGGCCCCCTCTATTTTCACACTATCGCCTACCAAACGAGCACAACAAAACATAAACAAATATTTCCTGTCCAAAATAGGGTGGCCCCTTTCCAGCTGCCATGTTCATTCCTCAGGGCTTGCTGCCCTTGGTGCCAGGCCTAAAATGAGCAGAAGCTGGATCTGGGTGGCATTAGCGTTGGGGGGGGGGCACGAGGGTGAATGAGGTGTGTGTGTGGGTGGGTGGTGGGGGGAGAACGATGAGGCCCCGGGCACAGATCCGCTTGGTTAGCTCAGTCCAATAGAGATGATTAAAGTGGTACCGATGAGCATGGGCATGGTGCCAGGCCTGTGTGCCAGCCCAGCCCAGCCCAGCCCCAGCCCAGCATGCCTGCCTGCCAGCCAGCCAGCCAGTTGCTGCTGCGCAGTACTTTATTACACCTGGAGCACTCTCGGTTCAGCCTCATGCATTTTTAATAGAGGTAATTTGCACAGGGTGTGTGCAGCCCGACTTTGCCTGCCTTTATAGCCCCTTCATAAGGCTTCTGAGAAGTCACACGCATCAGGTAGACAAAAGACATTCCTTTAAAGTCAAATACAGCACAAAAAAATATGTATGAAGAACAGCGTCTTTAGATGTTTATCCACCGTGGAGAGAGCAACAGTTGGAAAATCAATCTCTTTTCCTTAAAATATGAATTAAAAAAGAAAGTGAAAAGGTAATGATTATATGCTTGTTAGATGGCTGTTAGATGTTAGATTACACGGTAATTACTTTTATTTTTGAAGTATAATAGCAGTGAGAAATTTGCACGTATTACGCTCTCTGGCAGAGCTGAGATGGACTGTGCAGAGAGTTACTGTGTTTACGGAGTGAGAAATGGCAGGTCGGTAATTGTGTACTACTAGGGCTATAAGACATGTCCACATTCCACAACTCCAACCTGGTTCCTGCTCAGTTACTTTGGATATTTTCCTATAATGGGACAAACACAATATGAAGAAACACAACGCACACACACACACACACACACACACACACACACACACACACACACACACCACACAGGCACTCCCTTTTCACCGAACAGCTATTACCTTCCCATCCAGGGAGCTGTGGAGACAGTGGTTACTCCTGTCTCCTGCTGTAGTGATTTTCCCATTTCAATGCCTGTCAGAAGGGAGTTTGCAGTGCTTTGCAAAGTTCCCACTCTCTCATTAATTAGAGGAAAATGATTAAATCCTGCTAACAATAGCTATGGGCATTTTCAATGCCACTCAGAACCCCTCAACCGCCACCACCACCACACCCCCCACCCGTAAGCTGGCGATGGGCATACCTGACTGGAACATCCTCTCTGTCTGGGTCCCTGGCTGAGACGGTGCCCACCAATGCACCCAGCCTGGCGTCCTCCTGCACCTCCATGATGGCACCCAGGGGCGGGAAGAACACAGGCGGCTCGTCCACGTCCGAGACGCTAACATTCACAATGGTCTTGTCCCGGAAGGTCCCCAGGTCCACAAAGCGCTCGTCCACATGCTTGTTCATTGCCTCCACAACCACAGTGTGGAATTGCTTGGTCTCAAAGTCCAGCGGCTGAGAACAGAGTTGCACACATTACTCCAATGATGAAACATTAACAAGGAAGTTGATTATTCAATGTATGCATGTGTCTATAGATATACTCAAATGCATACATGTTATACAGAATATCATGTTAAACAATGCTCCAGCACACATATCATATATTATTGAACCTAAAATGGCTTTATTAAATGTGCCCATTGTAAAGTTTCGGGCTGTTCAAGTCGAACAAAATCACCACACCTTTTTGATTGAGATGACCGCCTCCTGCGTTTCTCCGTCCATGGTGATTTTAAACAGCTCTCCGTCCTCCCCCTCAGTGATCAGGTAGCTCATGTCCGTGTTGTCCCCCATGTCTGCATCGGTGGCGATCACACGCCCGATCGGGGTACCCACTGCAGCCCCTTCCGAAACACCAAACTGGTACAGCTCTGATAAGGGGGGAAGGGCACCAGATTCAGAGCTCCCATTTTCAAACTAAACAACAGACATTTAACAACATTTGACTGCACTTTAGATTCTGAATGAAAGCCATACAGGAGCTATTTGTGCATACTCAACAACATCACAAACATTTATGAAAGCAGGCAAATGGTACGGGTTGACATCGCTGCCTTATCGACGGATGCAGGACATTGAGTGCACTTTGGGGGTTCACTTCAAGTGGAGGCAAAACAGTTGTGCAATTAGGTAAATACGCTGGCAATGCAGCATTCTCTAAGAGCAGCTAACATGCTGTTGATAATTGAGAGAATGAGGAGCACTACGTGGCTCATGGATAGCACTAAGTGTGTGCAGCCGTTATGCCGGAAGAATCCTCTCCACTCAGAGAAAATGCAAAGCAAAGACAAACATAAACACACTCCTGCTCCTGCCACATGCTGCAGTAAATCATAAGGTTGTTTGTTATCCGGACAGATAATCAGTACTACGGCATTCACAGCACAGCGCACTTGTAAATGAACCAGATAAAAAAGGTGCTGCATAAACATTCATGGCATCTACATATCTCACACGAGGATGGTGTTTTTATTTCTCTGAGGAGTTGGAAAGTATACAAACTAGTGCTGTCAGTTAAACGCGTTATTAACGGTGTTAACGTAAACCTATTTTAACGGTGTCAATTTTTTTAACGCGAGATTAACGTTCTTTTTGGTGTAACAAACTTTGTCGTTTTTTTACATGCTGTTGCAACAACTAGTAACGTTAGAACAACTACAACACCACACAGGATCTAGCTAGACCGGAAACTAAACAATACCCACTGACAAATGGAATCGAACGTTGTATGTGCTGCAAGTACACGCCCCCTTTTAGGGAAAAGATGACTGATATAATGGAAACCTATATGCTGCATCGAAGTGGGGAGCGAAACGGGCTTATACTTACTAAATCTTGAAACAAACGTGAATAAAAGGCACAAAATAAGGTTGGTGTAAGAGTTATCTGTGTGTTTATGAGATTAATGTGACCATGTTCCTATGGTTTGCTCTTTCTAGTTTACAGGAGTGTCACGAATTTATCGATAGGCACAGTCAAACTGCCCGTGGCTGACTATAACTAAGTTCAGCAAGCTTAACTTTACATGTCATAACATCAACTAAACATAAGTCACACATTCATTCTATTACTTGTAATATGAACGTAGCCTATTTCCTACAACTAGGTGAGATAATTACAGTGCATGAAAATGCACTGTACTGTTCTTCCTAGGCAACTTCAACAACTTCTTCTTCCGCTTACCACTTTTTCCGCACACAATTTCTCTTGAACAGTTTAACTTAGAAACTTCGTTTAAACTTTGTAACGTAGGTCTTCAAATGGACCAAGCTGCTATGTCTTTTCAACTTTTAAACTTTTATACTTTTTAAACTATTAAAGAAAAACTTTTTAAAAATCCCCATAGACTTAACATTGCCGATTGACATCATAATAATGCCGTTAAAGCAATTAGAATCCTATGGCAGGTGTTCAGGCCACCTGCAGCCTCAGGCTTTAAGCATACAATCTGGGTCAATTAAGACTACACATCCTATTCAACTGTTTCCTCTGCCCAAAACTGTTTCAAAATAAAAGTCCTCACTACAATAATCTACTGCTAAACAATGTAACCCATTAAACTACTGAACTTTTTACATTCAACTTTTAAACGGTCTACTTTTAAACTATCATTAAACTAGCTTGTCTATCAACAACTTTTAAACTATCTACATTCAACTGTCAACACTTTTCATCAACTATGACTCCTACCCACTGTAGCTAGTTAGCATGGTTAGCAAAGTTAGCATGTTAGTTAGCATTTTTAGCAAAACTGCTAAAAATGATTAGCTCGGTTAGCTAAGTAACATGGTTAGCATAGTTAACATGCTAGCATGTTAGCATGCTAGTTAGCATAGTAAGCATAACTGCTAAAAATGATTAGCTAAGTTAGCTAAAAACATGGTTAAGCGTAGTTAGCATGCTAAAGATGTTAACATCTTAGTTAGCATTTTAAAGAAACTGCTAAAAATGATTAGCTAAGTTTGCTAAGTAGCATGGTTAGCATAGTTAGCATGCTAGCATGTTAGCATAGTTAACATGCTAACTAGCATGTTAGCATGCTAGTTAGCATAGTTAGCATAACTACTCAAAATGATTAGCTAAGTTAGCTAAGTAACATGGTTAACATAATTAGCATGCTAGTTAGCTTAAGTACTAAAAATTATAAGCTTGGTTAACTAAGTCACATGGTTAACATAGTTAGCATGTTAGCATTGATAGCATAGTTAGCATGTTTAGCAAAACTGCTAGAAAATGTTAAGCAAAACTGCTAGAAAATGTTAGTTAAGTTAGCTAAGTAGCATGGTTAGCATGTTAGCATTGCTAGCACTACTATAAAACATTAGCTAAGTAGCATGGTTAGCAGAATTACAAATCTTAGCATAACTGCTAGCAAACATTAGAGCCATTCCAACTTTCAGTTATCGTCAAATATCTACCTATACACAGCCATTAAACTATTTGAATATCAACATTCATTCAACTTCCAGTCTGTCAACAACTTTTAAACTATTTACCTTCAACTTTTAAATGGTCTACTTTTAAACTATCATTAAACTATCTATTAAACTAGCTGTCTATCAACAACTTTTAAACTATCTACTGTCTATCAACAACTTTTAAACTATCTACATTCAGCTTTTAAACAGTCTACTTTTAAACTATCAACTTTTATTAAGCTATGCAACCACCATGTCTATCCTAGCATCACCATAGTAACCATCTATGTATTATCTGTTTTAACTATACATGATATTTTACATCATAATTTTAGCATTTTCATGCACTGGTAATTCCTTGGAATTACATTTCTAGTTGGCTATGTTATACTGAAGTTCCACAGTTAGCTAGCTAGCAAGCTAACCGTTTTGCATGGGATATTATGGTACTGTAAGTGTACATGCTAAATTTGTTCTCAACATGGGATATTGCAAACGAATTAGGTTGGTAATGTATATACATACATGTTTCGACATGAGTAAGTTACATAAACATAATTCTTCATAACTGCCGTGTTAGTAAAATGATTGAATGTCCTGTGAATTAAAAAATAGATGTAACGTCAACATGTGATTACTAGCTGTCTTTCCCGGAATCAATGATGTAATGTTAACTTCTTTTCTTCTATAATGGGGCGTGATGCAGATTAAATTTATCTTTATGATGATGCGCCGTTAGTAGGCTACGTAAAGGCATGCTGCACACACTTGTTTGGGCTTAAAGGGCCGGCCAAAGAGTAGTAGCCTAGGCCGATGCATTAAATGTGTGCCGCCAAAGATTCTTTCACTGTCACTTGTTCTGTTATCAACATTCCTCTTTGGTTGCTACTATTTGCGATGCACTCTGCTTTCGACATTCATTTACATTAGATTCCATTCTTTCAATACAACTCCGCACACCAGCATCGCACTTTGCCGCCGTGTAAATCACGATTCAGTTATATTTGGTCGACGCTGCTCCATAAAATCCATTGTTCATCATCCAGTGTTTGCCTGTTAAAAACTTTGGTGCTGATGTGTGTGGCAAGTGATAGTGCACCATAGACTGTAGGTCTATGGCAATGCACTCATGTTGAAAACGTCCTTATTCTCAAAGATAATTAATATAGTATGAATATAATATTTTCTGTTTGTTATGCCCTTTATAATGTGTGTAGGCCTACATTTTGTGCACGCACTTCTGCGGTAGCATTTATTTCAGTTTATATCAGCTAGATTTCTGAATAATATATTGTGTTGCCTCAGGTCTGCTGCACATCTTTTGAAATTTGATTTGAAATAATCAAATAGACATACGTCTTAAAGTTCAGTTAATAAAGTAACTTGCTTTGCTTTCATTTGAATCCCAATCAAGATACACAATAATTGCTTTATTGTTAATATGGACTCCTGGAAAGTTCAGAAATGCAAAATAATAGAATTTTAACCATATGATAAAGTATGTGATTAATCGTGATTCAGGGATTAATCGCGATTAAAAAATGTAATCGTTTGACAGCACTAATACAAACAGTACATGTCAAACTAATTCAATAAAAACTGAATGAGATCTGCCTCACAAAGGCAAAAAGCAAGTCGAATTAAGTAGGCTAAATGATATCACTGTACTGTAGGCCACATAACGTAAGAGAAGGAGCGTAAAGAGAGAGCCCGAGAGAGGCAAGGAGACAGAGAGCAGGAGAAGAAAAGAGACTTTGGGGAGTATATAAGCCTGATGTCGGCACGCACTTTGCAGTAATCGAAGTAATGCTGCCTCCCTCACAGAAGATGAAGTGGAATGAGAGACAACACACAGGCATAAGAGAACACACACACACACACACAAACAAACACACACACACACACACACACACACACACACACACACACACACACACACACACAGAGAGAGCTCATGAGTATATCATCTGTGCCTTCTCTGCCATCTTCTTCCTCTTTGTTTTGTGAGACTGGTGCCGGGAATAAGCACAAGCCTCCCCCTGGTCTGCCTTCCAGACATAAATGTATTAAACGTATCACCCACTAGGCTCGCTCTGATACGGTAGCAATGATACAAAGTGCTTTTCATTTGTTTGAAGCTGTGCGTTCATTGAAAAGAGGCTACTTTGGAAGTTGCCTCAATGGAACTGCTCCTGCAGATTATTTGCAGGCGAGGCACACTTTTTTGTCACTGTGGTACTCACAACACAGATGGCCTCAGTAAAACAGGCCTTCAGAACTAACTGGGAAAGATGCAGCCCTTTATTAGTCATGCGGCATGTATAAGTATATATACTTTTTTGATCCCGTGAGGGAAATTTGGTCTCTGCATTTAACCCAATCAGTGAATTAGTGAAACACAAACAGCACACAGTGAACACACAGAGAGGTGAAGCACACACTAATCCCGGCGCAGTGAGCTGCCTGCTACAGTGGCGGCGCTCGGGGAGCCGTGAGGGGTTAGGTGCCTTGCTCAAGGGCACTTCAGCCGCGGCCCACTGGTCGGGGCTCGAACCGGCAACCCTCCAGTTACAAGTCCAGAGTGCTAACCAGTGGGCCACGGCTGCCCCTCATGTGTGTGCATGTGAAAATGTGTGTGTTCTTCACAGAACATGGGCTAAATCCCAGGCAGGTATTGCCATAAGGGGCGGGCCTTTATTGGCTGTGCATGTTTGCATCCTTAATTGAACCACTCCTGCAAGCAGACTGCACAGGCCATGTTCTGTTGCGGGTCAGTGTAAGAATTTGCATAAGCTAGCATCTGCAAAGTAATCACCTGGAGGTGTGCTTTTGCCAATCTCTGCCTGATTTACATAACTGAGTGAATCTTAATGGACTAACACTGAATGTATTTTTCTCCCCTCTGCATAATAAACATTCAGCATTTTAATTATTATTTACTTTGCTGGTCATCAATCAGCGTCCCCTTCAAGCCGTTACTTTCATCTTCTGCGTCCTCCACACTCAGAGTCCAAAGTGTGCAGATGACTTTGTGGCTAACTCTCTCTCTCTCTCTCTCTCTCTCTCTCTCTCCCAGAAGTTGAATTCTGATAGATAGTTTCACATACTACATGCAGTGTCTAAAGTGCACTCACTCTGTGGAAAGCTTGGAGCGTTGTCATTAACATCTGTGATCACTATGGTCACTGTGGTAGAGCCGGAGAGACCGCCCATTTGGCCTGCCATGTCTGTTGCCTTGACAACCAGCTCGTAGCGATCCTGCGTCTCGCGGTCTAGATCTGCCACTGCTGTCCGAATCACTCCTGAGGAAGAAAGGCAGAGAAAGAGAGGGAGGGGGTAAAAATGAAATGAAATGAAATAAAAGGTCACATTTCTCGCTCGGACAACGAGCAACAGTGGAGATACGCTTTTTTGGTTGCTATTACAAAAAGCAATTAAACAGATTACAGGGCACAAGAGTGACAGTGTCCCTCTCAATGTCTTTTGAGTTTTGTCTGTTGTGTGATAAAGCCGATTGTGCCAGATACTGGGCTACACCGCCATATAAATCTCACTGTCTCGGTACTGTAATTCCTACCGCATACAGACAGTCGTGGACTGCATGAGAACAACCCCACAATGTATTTGTGGCATGGATTCAAAAGCAAAACTCATTTATACCGCAACTTCCTGCTGTTTGCCGGATGGCTTGTCCTCAAGCTTGCTCAAACTGAATGCCCTGTTCTACAAACAGAAAAATAATGTTGATTTTAGCATTGGGGGACGCTGACAATACTAGAGTTCAATTTATTTGTTGTAGCGATATCCGGATCACAATGACCAATGTCACAGGGACACTCCTGGAAATGGGATTTTTGGGGACTTTGTGGAATAAAGGAAACTAATTTACATGGGACACTGGACCCTATGACTCTGAAGTGGAGGGAACTGATCAAGTCAACAAGATTGGACAGATGTTGAATATTATTGTGTTTCTGGATTTCTGGGCACATTCCAATCTTCGCCATAATGAAGTGTAACAATCCCCATGCAAGTCTGTACAAATAAAATACTCTGAAAATGTGGCACCAAACTGCACAGTGTTTCCCAGAGAAAAGGAGACCACAGCGGTCATAAAGAAGTGAAGCCTCACAGAGAGCAGCTCTTCAAAGCCCCGGTGGGAACTGAGGATCTAACTTCATTGTAGGCCAACCCAGCATGCTGGCTCTTCTCTCCTGCTGCCTCGCTCTGTCACCCGCACAACACTTGGGCATGCTGTTGGTATTGTTGTTGTTATGATTATTTATGGATTTCAATATCTGCACTGATGTGTAGGAAAGTCTGATCTGTCAAAACAGGATCATAACCTTAAAAATCACATCAGTCGACGTGTGTGTGGACAAATATGACTAAAATGTTGCCAATGCACTGTCTGCTGGTAAACTACTGTATGTCTATAAACCTATTTTATGGTCGAAGCACATATCTGGATGTAAATTGGATGTAAAACTCGTTAGTATTGTAATTAACTGTGGTATCTTTGTTGTCCTCTTTGATGATTTTTACTCAGTTATGCTCAGTTAGACTTCTATTTTGGCAAAAAAGGAAAGATGATGTCTTCAGAAAAGAATGGCTCCTATGTTTGGTTATTTACACAAAGTAACTGCCAAGGGCCTAGCTCTTTACTGGCTCAAGCATTTAGAATGTCAAAACATTTGGATTAACAGCCTAGTCTACACCAGGCGCACAACTGAAGTGTTCTGTTTGTGGAGGGGAGGCTTAAACAATTAGTTTCCACTATAAACAATGGAACTGGCTATACACCCGACACAAGAACGGTGCACACATTTGAAAGCATTAGACTAGTCTTTTGAAACATTTTTTTCGCTTCACGGACGCTTCAGTTGCACGCCTGGTGAAGCCTGCCTGTAAGTACTCTCTAACAGTCTAGAATCTTTTCTCCCTGCCTGCTTACCTGCCTGCCTGCCTACACAACTCATACCCCACAAAACAACTAACACAGTGACCCACAACATGTGTCCTTTCTTTGAGCTGCTGGAAGTGAGTTCAGCATATATTACTGTAATGGGTAGATAAAGAATAGGTAGTCTGGAGAAAAGGCCATTATAGTGTTCATTGAAACAGTATGTGCTTCTGTGTTTGTGGTTGTACACACCTACCTTCTATCATCGCAGAGATATGAAATGAAAACAGATATTTTAGATGTAAATAGATATGGTATAAAAAATACCCTAGGGACATCAAGATTCTATTAAAAAAGTGACAGCAAGAGTTTGCTTTGCAGACTGCAGACTACTACAAGACACTAATGTCTGGGCACAGATTTGTGTCACATAACCTACAACTCCAAATCAGAAAAAGTTGGGACGTTGTGTAAAATGCAAATAAAAACAGAATGTGAAAATCTACAAATCTCGAAAACCCATATTTAGCTGCAAAAAGGACATCGATAATAAAATGTTAAAAATGATAAATTTGACTATTTCATGAAAAATGTATGTTAATTTTGAATTTGATGCCAGCAACTTGTTTCAAAAAGTTGGGACAGCGGTATATTTATTTACCACTGTGTGGCTTCACCTCTTCATTTAAAAAAAATCTGTAAATGTTTAGGAACTGAGGAGACCAGTTGCTAGAGTTTTGAGAATGAAATGTTGTCCCATTTCTGCTCGATATAGAATCTCAGTTGCTCAACAGTATTCTTAATCATGTTTGTCATTCCATGCACCTAATTTGACAGGTCTGGACTGCAGACAGGCCATCTTAGCACCTGGACTCTTCCTCTATAGAGAAATACTGTTTAAACATGTGCAGAATTAATTTTGCCATTGTTGTCCTGAAATATTCTATGGGCTCTATTTTATTGGTCTAAAACGAAAGTGTCTTTGCGCAAAACGCAAGTCATTTTGTGAGCGGATCTTGGGCGCTGTTGCTATTTTACAGACGGGATAATTGACTCTTGCGCCCGACGCAAATCTAAAATGGGGTGGTCTGAAGTAGCTACATTAATCATGGGTGTGGTTTGGGCTTAACGTGCAATAAACCAATCAGAGCGTCATCTCACATTTCCTTTAACAACAGGCACGCTTGTTCCATAGCTGATTGCTATTATGGTGGCGTATTTGCCAGGCGCAGCCAGGAGCATTCACAGCGCTATAATCACTGTTCAGTTGGGAACAGTTAGCTATTGATTTTTCCTCAAGACATACTTTCCGATCTTTTGGGATCAATCTCACTGAATCACGAGGCTATGAATGCATGGTGATATTTTTGCAATGTACAATGTAATCTAACATTACCTCTCTATAGACAATGCATATCTTCTCTCAGTTAATCTCTTCTCTCCCATGCTGCTGCTGGGGCATTTGGGTTAAATGGCATCGGCATGCAGTTCAACATCACGTCTCCTTAAGTCCTCTAATAATTTATGTCATCAACACATCCGTGATTCGTGAAAATGTGTACGCTAGATTTATGCCTATTTTTTTCACATCTTAATGGACACCACACTGATTTCCCTCGTGTGGTAATATTTTTCTTTGTAATTATGTATGGTTTGCAGAAATCGGAACTACGTTGTATAGATGAGAGGAACGAAGTGTGTGTTGCGCAGCACAGGCAGCCAAGCAAGGGCTCCTTACCATCAGGCAACTCAACAACGAGAAACAGTTTCCAAGTTGACCTAACTTTCCAACTCTGCAGTATCCCATTAATTGCATGACAGTAGGCTATTTACAATATTTTCTATTAAGTAGAGTTTGTAAACACGTTATCATCAACTTAATGCACACACAACATTTGTTTGAGCAGGAGAGAGAATAACAATGAATGGATGCAGCAACTACAGAAATTGTAGCCATACTTGCTGCTTTCTTGTACTATCTATGGTTGCTGGTTAACAGCACATAATAAGCTGATTTAAGCTAATTCACTAACTCAAGACTTCAAGGCCATCATGGATATAAAACGTTTTTTGAAAACAATGACAGGATGGAGGGAATATAGCAAAGCTTGGAGTTATTTCAGATGGGCTACAACAAGGTAGGCAAAATTGTGGTGCTTAAAACCTTAGCGCAGCTGGAATAATGCTTAGGATGATGTTAAAGCGCACACAATGTTTAAAGCCATACACAACGGTAAATTGGAACAAAACTAAAGGTAACTTTAGCCTTTATAGGGCTGTATAAAGTTGTCCAAATTAATAGTTCGTAATTAGGCGTTGTTGTAAAGATATTGCATGTAGATGTTGTACTATATAGGCTACTAAATTTTTAGGTGACCAATGCACGAACAAAGCCGGGAAATGGAAAAATATTATCAAGGCTTTGAATGTTTCCGTCTGTGTACGGGGGTGTCTGTAGATTGGTGTGCAACGCATTCATTCATGCAGACCTGTGGCCATGCATGCGCCCTTAAAATAGCATCTGAATTTGCGCCACAGACTTTAGACCAGGGAGTTCCTGGTCAGTGGCGGAATTGTTTTCTGAAACTGCAAAATATCAACAGGGAACGTTTGCGCCGGAATACGCCCCGTCTTTTCCGTCTTTCCCCGGTGGGCGCAATCAAATTCCCTAATTTACAGGCATGTACCTGTGGAGGGTAAATTCCAATATGCACTGACTGCAAAATAGGAAAGACAAAAGCGCGAGTATACAAAGTCAATTGCGCTGGGGCGCAAGATAGAGCCCTATGTCTTTCATGGAAAAGACATTGCCTGGATGACAGTATATGTTGCTCAAAACCTGTATACATCATTCAGAATATATTGTGCCTTGCCAGATGTGTAAGATGTCCATGTTGTAGGCACTAATGCACCTCCACGCCGTTATAGATGTTGGGTTTCGAACTGCACTACAACAAGTTGGATAGGTTGGATACTTGGAGAGGCCCTCTTCTCTTTAGCCCATATAAGTCCATGATTTCCAAAAAGAATTGCACATTTTTATTGGTCTAACCACAGGACCTTTTTCCACTTTACATCAGTCCATTTTAAACAAGCTCAGGCCCAGATAAGACAGTGGTATTTCTGTATCATGTCTAAATACAATTTTGGCTGTTGCATGGTAAAGTTTACACTAGCATTTCTGAATTGAGTATCAAACTGTGCTCATAGATAATGGTTATCAGAAGTTTTCCTGAGCCTGAGATTTTCCTGAGATTTTCTTTACAGAAACAGGTCTGGCTTTACAGTAATGCGGTGCCATCTGAGGTCCAAAAGACCATGGCCATCCAATATTGTTTTTTCAGCTCTATCCCTTGTTTGCACAATGTCCCAACTTTTTTTCTGATTTGGGGTTGTACTAAATTCAGAATACTACACATACCGCACATGTTCTGTATTGCAAATAAACATTGATTGGCTTTTTCCAGTTCCCCCTGCTAGACAGTAAGAGCTTGGCAATTGAACACAAAGCCTTGTGCCTTTTCACCTCACCTATTCCAACTATAGCACCTTCCTCACCGGTTTAGCAAACCCAGGTAAGCAAACAGTCTGGAGTCAGCAGGCCTGCACAGCTGAGGCAAAGCCATTTATCATCTAGAGCACCAGGGCAAACCAAATCAAGCCCTGCAGGCCCCCAAAAAGAAATCATTAAAAGTTTAGTGCTACTCCCATGGGCAACATTTGCTCGCAACAAAACCCTGTGATATGCCTGGGTGACTACTGCGTGCACGTATCTTTCAGGTGGCAGGCCATGCGTTGAAGTACATAAATTCTGAATAGCCACCGAATGTGAATCTCGCAGCAGGATTCATGACTGACGCCAGGAGGAGATATAGTGTTTCACAATGGTTTGTCGTCATCGTCAGCATGACGGAAATTAAACATGTGGTGATATGTGATCACGTGAGCTGTGTTTATATGTTTATATACTAAAGTGTTTGAATTTGAGGCCACTAAACAGCAGTTAGGCAAGAGCACCACTGAGTTAGGTATCGTATCGGAATATCATTTAATATCAATTAATAATTACCTTGCCAGTGATCACACAAAACCTAATTAACAAGATTTAAAACACATACTGCAATATAAATGAAAACTGTAATCCAATTATTCACTGTTGCAGTAAAATGAATATACAGCCCTTTAAATCAGTCATGGACTAAATGCTTAATTTCCAGTACATAATTTAACACAAATGAATATTATTTTAATACTCTACATACTAAATTGCAGTTTTATTTTGTTAATTTGTTTGTAATGGATCACTTGGCCTGCCCTTACCTGTGTCTCTGTCCACAGTGAAGAACTTCTCTCCGTCCAGCACACTGTAGATCACGCGGGCACTGCTCCCGTAGGTGGGGTCATCCGCGTCCGAAGCAGCCACCTTCATCACCGAGGTTCCTAAGGGAGTAAACAGGGACCATCAGTCTAAAGGCCACAAAGCCATCCGTCACCGTAAACGCCACCCATTAACCGTTCCCTCTCACCAAGCCTAATTACATCCCCTTAAACACATTTAAACAAAGGCCCTGTGAGTTTGTCTTTGTTGGCTAGAAGTGAGTTTGTTCACAAAGTTGCTGCTTCCCAAGTCAACTGCACACATTCACAAGCTGCGGGGCTCCCAACGCAAGAGCATATATTTACATTTAGTCACACGTTTTAACCAAAGCGCAGCCTGGAGCCTATAAAGCTTAATGGCCCAAACTCCTTTAGGGGGAAATGTGTTCTCGTCAAAAAGGCTTCTTTTCTTAAGAGAAAGAAAGAGAGAGATAGAGAAAGGGATGTAAAGAAAAGGAGTGTGAGGGGGAAAAAAAAGAATCACTTTCTTGTTTGGGGGAATGGATTCGCGGCACCAATGGTGCCCAAGGACAGAGAGGCGGCCTCTACTGGGGCCGCTGCGGCAGGTAATTGCTGACAGCTGGTGGTGTCCACAAAGGTCACAGCTGTAGCCATTCTCCCAGACCTGTCATGCTACTGTCCAGCCACATAATAGCGCTATGCTAATAAGGCTAATTAAAAGGATGTGTCAGAAACCTGTTTGTCTCCTGTCAGCAACCCCGGTCCCGAGGGGAGGAGGGGGAAAAGGACAGCATTTTATCATTACAGCTAGTGAGCTGCCCCCCCTCCCACCCCCCAAAAGCCTGCCTCTTTGATTTCGGCTGTCTCTGTCTTATGGCTTTTTAATTATTCCTCACTCAATCTCCTCTCGTCTCCTTCGCTAGCGCTACCACTTCTCGGTTTGGCCTGATCGAGATCTTTCAGTAATTTTCCGCATGAAAATCCACTGGTGTTTTTTTGTTTTTTTTAGGTGAATTTGGAACGCAGTGCAACCTTTCTGTGAGCAAACCTGTTGATTTTAAATCAATGTTAAGCATCTTTCAAGACTTCAAAATCCTCAAACATATGGAATTGTTGCTGTTGTCTCTCCTGATTCGGTTTTAGGAATGGTCTTATCGCAGGAAAACAAACACTGAATATGAGGCAGAATCTTTCTTTTTTCTACTCTCTTTTTTTCCCTGGATATGGGGGCTGTTTAATTCCACATACCTGGCTGTGCGGTGGTAATGGGAATGCCACCCCCTTTCATAGGATTACTTTCTTATCTTAATTTTCCCCAGGTAATAATCAGCATGACGCCCAGCTGATTCCGTAAGTCTGGGTATGCCATTGGTGAGAGAACTATATAAATGCAAATGCTTCTTTATTTGGTTTACTTTTCTTTTTTTTAAAGCGAGGGAGAGAGAGAGGCGGTGTGGCTTCGTCTCTCATTAATGCGTCGCCCAGCCTTCCCAAGGAAGTCATTAGTTATTGGCTTGGATGTCCTAAGCATATTTTTTTGGTTCTGACTCAAGGGTATACAATAAATAATGGAAAATAAATAAATAATGGCTCACAGGGTAAAGAAATGTAGGTTTTGGGGCAGTGGGAAAAAAACACGGTTGGAAACGAAACAGACCAGAGTTCCTCTACTCTCTCTGTTCTAAACCAGAGTTCCTCTACTTTCTCTGTTCTAAACTAGAGTTCCTCTACTCTCTCTGTTCTGAAAGTGTTGTGAATCAGAATCATTTCTGTAAATGTACATACTGTGTACTTCTTATGGTCATTTGTGATTTTTGTACCCATGTGTACCCTGTGTGTGTCTTTGGTCTGTATGCAGTGTATCCATTGTTTATCCTTGAATGATTAGAATTCAGTAGGCACTATCTAGGGATTTTTTGGCTTATCCTCAGGTGTGACTCTATTGTATAGACTATGGAGCAAGGATGGGGGAGCAGACCTCCTATTGTCACCATTTGGCCATGAGCAAGTTGGGGTGTACAATATGTGGCCAGGCATTTGAAGCTTAATTAAAGAATAATAAAGCTGACCAGGCCTGATGACACAACAACAAGAGACCACATCCCCACACACCACACCTTTATATTGCATATTCATACTAGTAGGTCACTCCTTCTCTTTGTGTGTAACTTAAATATGGTAGACTTGTTTCTATATAGTTAGAGAATACTGGTGAAACCCATGATGGGGTGACACAAGCTTGTACCTCTCCCTTGAGGGGCACTGGCCCCTCATTGAAAAGAATAAAAGCCTGGATCCTGATATTCCACCGTTAAGAGAAATATGGTAGTAAAAATATGCTATCAGTTCTAAGGTTATACGAGGAGGTGCTGTGGTGGTGCTGTGGTGCAATGGAGAGTAGTAATACAGTGTCTTATTTATTTTCTGCATTTCATGTGTGCTTTCTTCTCTCTGCAAATATTCCTCAGCCTTAAAATATATTCAGCCTGCTTGTTTGCGCTTCCTGGTCCTTCCTTTGCTTAACTCCACTGTGCGCCTCCGTCCCAGAACAAGCAAACCTCAGCTGAGTGTTATTGAAAACAGAGTTTCTTTTCTATTTATAGCTTTGCATTGATATATATGTTTTAAATATACATATTGGATGCACTTTGCTTGCACAGCTGAAAAGGTACATTACTCTAAAATGTCAAGAAACCTTATATATTCCACTGGAAGGCCTTCCTCCCTATACATTACATATACATTTTAGGAATACATACTAATATTTAGGTAAATGAAGGTAAATTAATCAAACAAACAGAACTGAATGCCAGATGCATGTTTTCATAAACTCAGTACAATCTAAGTCAAACAAAGAAGCAAAACACATAATGCATACTGTGAGTGTGAACTAGCCATGACTATGATGTTACTCTCCAGACTCTCCATTCACACCAAGAACACCTGTACATCAAGAAAATCAATATATAGCGTCCTCACAATCAGTTGCACATAGCAAACACATTCATTTGGCAGTGTTACTGCTGCACAGGAATTGAACCTGTGCCCTTGTGACCTTGGCTAACAATATACTCTTACCAGTAGAACAAGAGGAATGTTTAACCTCCTCTATTACCATAACCATCTCTTATAAGGCTGGACTGCTGCCAGTAAGTATATCGGTACAGTGATATAATGTACGTGTGACATGCGTACGTGATTAGCAGGGAATGGTATGGTCATAAAAAAAATACATTAAAGGGCCAGCCTTGAATCCGAGTGATACAAATTTGACAAATTAAAAGTTACCCCCCCCACTCCACCCCACCCACGTACGTTCCTGTGTCAGGTAGTTGTGATTGTTCTGGTCAGGCTGGCTCCCAAATACTCTGGGAAAGATTAAAAAATTATGCCAGTAAGATATTCTCCTTGACATGGCGTATGCAGCCCAGCATTCTGTTGAGAATTTACATCCTCTGGCATTCAAATGTATTTTATCTTTTCAATACTATTAGGGCAAATAATAATTAAAAAATACCCCTGATGGTCAGATTCAGCTTGTAACCCCGATTTTTTATGCATACAAGGACGGACAGGCATGTGAGAAATATTATTGATGCTGAATCCTTCATTTGAACGTGACCAAGACACTCATTGAGAAGACAGAATTTCAGTGATATTGCTTTTTGCCCCTGAAGCACCAGAGCACACGAGAGCAAGAGAGAGAGAGGGAGAGAAAGGGGTAGAGAGGGAGGAAGAGAGAAGACGGAGATTTATACACATATGTATTTAACGGCATCAACACAATCTGTTTCAAACAGCCTCCGACGACAGTGGCTGCACTTAGGGGGAGGAAACGGTTCAATTATAGCTCGGAAGAGAGGCTACCGAAGGAGAGGCCCGGCCATGTGCGAGACGACTGACTGACAGCTATTTAAGTACCGGCGTCGTAAAGGAGATTTGTGCCCTCTCCCTCTTTCTCTCTCTCTTTCTGTCCCTCTCTGTTTGTCTCTACCTCTCTCTCTCTCCTTGTCTCCCCTCTCTCTCTCTCTCTCTCCTTGTCTCCCTCTCTATATCATCTCTCTTTCTCGCTCTACAGTATGTTTGTCTGTCTCTCTTTCTCAGCCGTGGTGGTGATGGCACAGCGGGAGGCAGGAGACGGCGTGGTGCGTTGCGACGCGCTCCTTCCACCGAGCCCCTGTCCTAAGCCAGCGCGGCGGGACTGAGAGCTTCCCCACCCCAAATCTACAAGCATTATAGATCATTTAGCGGCTGCCATAAAGCGCCGAGGTGTTTTCACACGAAACGCTATTCCTCCGCCACTTCTGCCGTGATTCATGTGACTGGCTGTCCAACATAAAAGTCAATGGGAGAAGAAAAAAAAAATAAGGAGGAAAGAGAGGGGGTGGTGAAAGTGGTATGTCATAAAAGTCAATGGCCTGCTTACTCGAATTTTGAATGAGGTCCTACAAGGATGTGGTGATGGTATTTTCACATCCGTTGTGACAGATATATAAATCTAGGCTTTTATCAGGCGAAGCCTAAGGTCTTTTATTGGACTGTGCTGTTATTTGTTTAGTGGTTTCAGTAAAGGGAGGTTAGCTCTCAGGTAGCTCCAAACACCACCCTAACTGTATCTACAGTGTATAATCAATGCAACGATCAATGAACAAGAAGCTCAAACGATCACCACAACGCTAGCGGGAATGCTAAATACAGGCCCACTAACACAGGATACAGCTATTTTTTAGGTAAGTGCACTGAGAAGTGACGCTTCCTTAGCCTTACTCATGGCTCAATGGCTCACAAGAGTGTCGTAAAGTGAAAGCACTGTTAAGCAGGGATGGATTACTGCACGGGCCTACCGGGCCCAGGCCCAGGGGCCCAAGGGGTCAGGGGGCCCTGAAGCCCAAGCCTTTGCATGGAATCATTGCCTCAATTTCAACAAATCAGGATGTAGGCTATGAATCTGATTGAATTTAGTATTGTCCATCCCCAAAATGCACCAGAATACAGGAAATCACATCAAACAAATTAAACATTTTCTGGGGGAGGACCCCCAACCCCCCCACATATACAACAATTAGTGGGGGGCCCTTAATACATCTGGGCCCAGGGGCCCGAAAGTTCATAATCCGCCCATGCATGTGGCTTGCCTCTTTGTGAAAACTTGGATAATTGACTCCCTCAGACAGTCAATGGATGCAAAATGTTTTCTCCCAACTCAAAGTTGATTAAACTGAAAAAACATTATGTCCCATCCCTATCTTCTCAAACACGCTCACACACACACACACACACACACACACACACACACACACACACACACACTGACAGGTTAAATACATACATACATACACACATACATACATACATATATACAAACATGAAACTAAAATAGACATTAAAGGAAACACAAGTACAAGTTTGGTAGAGGTGGCAGCACTGTCAATCAAGGAGAGATGAGACAGGGGGGTTAGAGAGTCAGAAAGATCAGGCACAGGCCTTGTGACCCCACCTGTCTCTCCGTGACCAGGGTCCTCTCAAAACAGCCCATCAATCACACAATTACACTGGCACCATCCGTCAGCGCATGCTTCTGTCAGGGACCACTCTGACCCTGGGTGCATCCTGCCCTGCTGGGCCAGTTTAATCGTACATCTAATGGGGGGAGGCGGGGGTGGGGCAGGGAGAAGAGGGGCTGTGCAAGTGTGTGTGTTTGTGTGTGTCTGTGTGTGTGTGTGTGTGTGTGTGTTGAGGGGGTGGGGTTGTTGTAGGGACAGGAAATCAAACCACCGAGTGAGAGAAAACAGACATTGTTTACCACATACCTGTGCCTTTTGAGAAAAATATCTACACACGATTTGAGAATAATTCGGCCAGATGAGTCAGTTGAGGCTGTGGAATTTTAAATGTGGTTGTACACTGTTGTTTAAAGAGCGAAGACAGTGCTGAGAGCATGGAAATATGCTCTCTAAGACCTCTACCTTTTATTATTTATACACGATATCTCAATGCCTCCGGTGAGGTAACTGGGGAAAAAAACAGGTACAGTAAGTCATAAAGACTTAAAGACTATCAGTTACTGTTTCTTTTTTCTTTATTTCCTTCCTTCTTCTTTCACATGGCTCCTTCAATGAAGCAGAGTACGCACTCTGATAGGTAGTATTTGTGTTGCATAATTAACAATGGCCGCCCCGTTTGTGAAGCTGGTGGCTCTGGCTTAAATAAAACAGGAGTCACCACAACATCTCAGAGTCATTAATGGGGACAAAGATAGCTCATGCTTTATGACCACGTTGAGCAAAGTGCGATGTACAAGAGTCATATTATTTTTGCATGTAATGCAAGAAGCTGAAAAGTCAGAGCAGGTCAAACTAGCCCAGGCCTAAATATTTAAACCTCTACTTTGGCTAGAATGGCCACAAAGAGCAGGGGGGAAGCATCCTTCTCAAATATTTATGGTGTAGTTTTTAATAACACAGAGTTTATCAAATGAATGGGACCTCCTGTTCATTCAAATCAGAAATTTAAATATGAGTATGTGTGTGTAATTTAGTTTTTTTTTTTTTTTTTTTGCAACACCATTGCTAAGTTTTAACATACAGACAACATACATACATACACATCAAACGACAAATACTGTACTAGGAGCCACAACTGCAATAAGTAAGATAACTTGGATCAGAACCAAAACACTACAGAGTTTTGGGCTTGTAGTGAAAAGGAACAACAGAACACAAACATAAACACAAACACACTCTCTCTCTCTCTCACACACACACACACACACACACACACACACACACACACACACACACATGCATGCACATGCACACAATATGCATTAGCAAACGCACCATTAATAATAGAACATATCTTCGGTAAAGTGACTTCATCCATCCTGAGTGCATCACTTGAGAGGCAAACCAAATATCTCTGTCGCACAGGTGGTGGGTCAGTGCTTTTAGGGATCATATAGGAATCGTACAAGAGCCAAGTCCATTTATTTCTGGAGTGTTCTAGCTTTTTACAAAAGCTACTGTAGGTTTAAATATTGCCTTCTCTGAAGCCTGTACGTAGGCAAACACACCAGGTAAACAACTCAAGAGTGATACAACTTTGCTTGATAACACTGGGAAAAACTGAAATGGATTTGCACAGCTCTTTACTTTGGTTTTATTTATGCATTGTATTAAAAAAAAATAATCATATGCAAAACACACAAGGTGAAAGTCTATACAGATGCTATTGTGGCATGGGTGGCCAATCAGTCATCTTCCATTTTCACATCAAGCTGAACCAAGCGCCCCTTTGTGTATAATGACCAATTAGAGCCTGACTCAAATGGAAGTGTAACTGGTGAACTAAGACTCAGCCAGTGCTCCTAATGGAATAGTTGTCTTTCAAACAGACCTGCATATGACTTCTTTCAGAATGTTAGGCTGATCCCAGCATTTATCACTGTGCTTTGTCAAATGCCCGAGCGCTTTAAGGTGCATTGCCATGAATCCATTATCAATTTATTCAAAACACTTCCTCTGTGCATTTGAAAGTCATTGTTGACAAAATGCTGTGCCTTACAAAGGCAGAACTCAAAACATTACTATGCATGGTTTATTGTCTTTGCTTCATCTTACGGTGCAAACAAATCCACAAAAAACAGAGTAGACCTAACCCTAGAGGTAGTGGTGACACTAACCTGGCTGAACCCAGTCACACATGTTAGCAATTTGAATTTGCTCTGCATGTTCGTCTGGAGACTGTCCCATCAAAGACGATTTCCTAATCAACAAAAACCCAGGAACCAATCAAAACCACTTCTCCGGTTTGTGGCTGTGGCTGTGCTGATGGCGTCAGTGTTATGCAAAATGGCTGTGTATTTTTTTTGGATTTCAAACCTTCATTTACAAAAAAAGATGCATTTGCTATACTTCCAAAAAGACTGGCTAAGAGTTTAATGTACCAGTTTAATTGCTGGTTACACCCCTTGAAAATCGGAAGTCAGTGCATGTTGTGTGTGATGTTTGTATGCTACCGAGACCTTGAATTTCCCCTTGGGGATCAATAAAGTATCTATCTATCTATCTATCTATCTATCTATCTATCTATCTATCTATCTATCTATCTATCTAAGTCAGTGAAGGGTCCCCAGACTCATTCCCAATCTCAATTGAGATTTGAAAAGCGCTCTAGTTTTAGTCAGGCTATACTGTAGCAACACTGTTGGTTTAAAAATGCAATGCCACACATGAGGTTTATGCAGTATCTGTCTCTTTGTAGTCCATCAATTGCCATGTGGAAGGGTGATTGTGCCTTTGTCAGCTGCAGTACAAAACACTCATCTCTTTATATAACTGTGTGGATACAGAGAGAATGCAGGCAGTTGGATAAAGGGCACTGTCTTTGCTCTCAGTTCTTGCACACATCATCCACAGCCCTTTGCACATTTTTGCACAAAATGCCCTGTATGCACATGGAACAACATCATGTTTTTTTCCTCTGACAGCACTGAAAAGACTGTTGGAGTAGTCCTTTGAAACACCCCCCCAACGGCATAAAGACTTGTAAACCTGGCCTAGATTGTATGATGAGCAACACACTAGATCTTGGGTAACTGCTTCACCATGACCAATCCATTCAGATGTGATATTAAAACTAAACTACAGTGCATCTCTTCAGAAAATGCCAAACATGGCAGAAGGTGAATATTTGTAGAATATTGTGAATATTTGTAGACACCGGTGTCAGTCAATGAAATCAGATGGCTGTTAGAGGTGTGTACAGTAAAAGCCCAAGGAGGTTGTAGGTGACAGTGATTTTAGAATAGTTAAGGGACTTTGATGGGCTTCACGCAAAACAAAGTCCCTAAAATCTCACTTATTGTCGTGGAGCATTTGTCACCTATGTCCTTGTGGGGCCTTTTGCTTTTCTTGTCAGTCTACTGGCTGACATTTAGACAGATTAACAAGTATATTGTGCAGCATTTTAATCCACTTCATGGGCACTCTTTTTAACAGCCCTGGTCAAAATGAGCTTCTAACTCTGTGACATTAAAAAGAATTTCACATGACCAACTGACTATCTTTTATCATGTATTATATATCTTATATATCATAAAGTTACTTACATGTAGACACATCAGTGCAATGTTTCTTTGCTTTTTCTGTCAGGATGTGTTTGAGTGTGCACACCTTATGTAAATAATATACTGAAGGAGAGGAAAGGCATGTATGTTATTTATACTTGACATTTGCTCATTTGATGATGAACATGCCTTTCAACTCCATGTAACCTTAAACACAACACCTTTGGAATGTACGCTTACTGTAACTTACACTTACAGTAGTACATCAGGTTGTTGTGTACAGTATGTTGTGTTGGTTATTGCTTTTTGCAGTGTCACCTGAGCCAAACACTCACCTCCTGTTGGTTATTATGTCTCTCCCCACACCGAATGTAGCTTTGAGTAAAACGTCTCCTTCACTATTTTCTTCACTCTAACCATACGGAGCACTGGGGTTCCATTCGACTTTTTAATGCACATTTGAACTATTCGTATAAGAAATCCTGACTGCAAACACTTAAAATGCACATTGAGGGCCAGATGTACGTACATTTGCGAACATAGCGTTATCAGCGTCATGGACAAACCGCAGATTGCGAACGCTGTCAGACCCAAGTTTCCGTCGTATTTATCAATAGTTCAATCCTTAGTGTAAACTGCGCCTTTCTCCGCCCATAAACACTTTTTACGAACGTCCACAACTGAATGGCAGAGCCTACATACAAACGCAGTTGAATGAAGTTATCTGATGGCAACGTTTAGCGATCATGAAATACATGATAAGATGTCAAAAAGCAGAGAGATAATGAAGATCAGTAGTTCTACTTAAACTACTTGTGCACGTAGGCTATGGAAGATTGGTCAAATCTAGCAAGTAGGAAAGTTTAAGTTAATGACGTGAAAGTGAAAGTATAAGACATTTGAAAGCCCAATGAAAGTTAAGGTTGCTTTTGATAGTACTACTTAAAAAACTGGTCTTCTAAATAGCGATTCTGTTGTCTTTGAAAGGTTCCCTTATTGATGCATTGAACTGCAATTTGGATTAACACCTGCTTTTACAAGACGGAAGTATTTAGGCGCAAAATAGACGTGCGCTTTCATGAGCAGTCTTTGTACATACCACGGAATAGATAATTAGGCACTATTTACGCTTCCCCTCCCATCTCTTTACACTAAACTCCCACTTTCCTCTGGATCATCCCATGAATGCATATGCATGACACGAAAAACGCAATGTGCATTTTTCAGCTCCCGCGACAGGCAGTTTGCGCTTTAAGATCTTTGCGGCCTGTTTGTACATACCTCGCAATGATTTTACACGCACGTTGCGAAACAAATACACCTGAAGTGGACGCAAAAGCACATCTGGCCCTCAATCTTCTAATGTGCATACAAATTTGATTTGCTAGAGGGGGTTGGATTAACTCTCAATTTGCATATGGTACAACATGATTAAAGTTGATGAAAACTATTTATTCGCATATATTCACATTTGTTGCATTTCTACCTGCATGTTTTTTGTAAACTCCCTGACAACCTTATGTTTTGATCTCACAACTGTTCAGGATGTCCATTTTTCACATAACACAGTGGAAGGAAACACACACAGATGTGCATATTCCTGAGCCAAATGTTCTTGAATGCATATGTGAATGGGCTAAATGGAAATGGCTGACATTTAGACAGATTAACAAGATAGTTGCTTATACATATAGTACAGAATATTAATCCACTTCATGGACACTCTTTTTCACAGCCCAAGTCCAAATGAGGTTCTACTGAATACCTCTATGACATGAAATTCATAGTGAAGAGGGTTTAAAGAATCATCTGGACAACAACAGCCATGCTTGCCAGAAAGAAAGTTGCCTACATCTATGACCTTAACAGACGACCAAAATTGATAACTTAGCCTAAATGAATACATTTTGTAGATTTTAAGTGAAATATTCTAGATTGCTATTGCACCTTTTGTGACAGAAACAAACAAAAAATCCTGACTGAGAGTGAAACACCATGAGTGAGAAAGGTTTTCCATTTTGAGTATATATATAGTAGCTGATAGGGGTCAGCAGTCAGTGACTGCAGTTCAAATATGTTTATGCAAAACTTATTGACTGATATCTTTTGCAGTATTCACAATGCAAGACAACACTAAAACACTTTTTCTCGGTCGCACCCACACTATTTGTTTATCCAGCACAGGGTTTTCAAATAACGATGTCCACAGACACGGTAGAGTATGTTACAAGATTTTATGAAAGTATGATGCATTGAGACATCAGAAGCAAGTCATTCCATCGAACTACAGATCCGCTACCTGATCTGGCAAGCTTACATAGTGCGGTTATAGCCGATAGAGGGCCGCGAAGCGAATGCAGAAATGCCATTCACCCTGTTACGAGTTGATGAACCACTGAAATGATTTTGGAAACATTATTTTAAGGTACAAAAAACTCGTTGGTGTTGCTTTAAGAAGGAGATTATATCGTAAGATATCTCACAAATATCTGAAAATCTGAATACAAGGCCACTGCATGGGATCATGACGAATGTGTTGGCGTAGTCAAATTGTCCATATGACCAAATCTCTAGGAGAAGATGCGGCACCAAACAGATATAAAGCCCTGACCCACTTAACAAGAACATGAATGTGGCGCTTCCGCCACATTAAAAGGATTTCACATGACCAACTGATTGCATCATTTCTCAAAGCTTCAACAATACTGTTCAAAACATGAACACATTGAGATGTGTGCTTGTTCCACATGCAATACTGTAAAATATTCAGCTGTGGATCCAATAGCCCCAACATGGCCGACTTTCATGGTGTTCGGTACATCCATTTGCCCATGGCGGAGAAATGTAATTTACTACATGGATTTTATTACTGGGTGTCTCTAAGGGGGGAATGTGTTGAATAAGCTCCCTGCATGCAACTCCTCTGGCTGGCTTTGGTGGTAGTCTTCATTGAGTTAACCGTGACTGAACGACCCCAAATGCTTTGATTAATGGCAAAACAAATGCTTGTTGGTCGCGGACTTTGTATTTTGAAAGCCACCAGCAGCGACTGGCCAGCAAATGAATGAGCGAGTGAGTGAGCATGATTGGAACGTTAAGTGAAAATGAATATGCTGGGGGCTTGTTCCTGATTACTTTTTTATTATTATTGCACAAAGGTAATAAAACAGCACAGTGATCATGCATGGGCACCCTCTCCGATTACATCTCATTTTTCCTCAGATCGCTACCTTTCACTTTTCTTCTATTAACTGGCACACAACCCCACAGGACCTCCCATCCCAGGTATTATGGTACCTCCGTCATGAACTCAGACTTTCCCATGCTTAGTGACTGCAAATGTGTGTTATGATGACACTGCACTGGTGGACAGACCTAGCAAACAATATCGCCATCACATTTGACAGCTCAATGAAAAATAACAAAAAAGCTCTAATCAATCACCTCAGTGCAATCTTTTTTTCTTTATCTTCTTAAAAAAATAAAAAAATAAAAAGGATCATGTATATCTTTCCAGGATCACAGCACTGGAAAACAGCTCAAAGCCACTTAGCCAGTATTTACAGTGAGCTTCATCAGAGCAACCCTACTATTGGGGTCCCAGCCTGGTGTCAGGGCTGAGAGGTATTGACTGTCTCTTGTCACTTTGTCTGGCTTTGATGGAAGGCTGGTGACCTTATCACCTGCACGCTAAAACTGACGCCATTAGCAGTTGTTCTACAAGAGAGCAAATATGAGGCGAAAACAAACAGGGGAAATGCTTGACTAAGCAGTACTGTTATCTCATTAGAGCCGGCACTCTGTCCGATGTATAAAACATGAAGCACACACTCATTTAATGTGTAATTTGACAGAGAGGTAAGTGAATGAGGACTGCAGGAGGAGGACGGAGGGAGGGTCGGAGTTTCGCAGTTTGCCCTCCCTCTCTCACTCTCTCTCTCTCTCGTCTCTCACTCTAGCCCTCTCTTTCTTGCCTCTGCAAGCCCCCCAGTCCTGAACATGAACATGCTGAGGAAGCAGGAATTAATTCCAATCAGGTGGCTTGCTGTGACAGAGTGTTCGAGCCATTGCATGGAGTGCACGCTCTTAAAGCATTTGCAAACAGGCTTGCTCTCTCTCTCTCTCTCTCTCTCTCACACACACACACACACACACGCGCACGTACACAAGCAGGTTTCTGCAATTACAATTTCAGCAATTATTGGAGTCGTCATTAAAACGTATCATCTTGTCTTGATAACTAGGTCAAGATCAATACATATTTATACTGCTATTTGTGGGAGATGATTAACAAGAGCTGCCAGCAGGTGACAGTTGATGAATGAAGCATTAATAATCAAAGCTGTACCTCAGACCACAATCAAGAAGTCCCCACAACTACCCCAATGACAGGTCTGAGAGCCTTTTCTGTGCAATTCGCTTTCTCACCTATAGGTGACAACTCTGCAACACTTCCGATGTAAGGCCCCTCCAGGAACTTGGGCTCGCTGTCGTTGATGTCCTGGACCTTGATGACGAACTCGGACTCGGGCTCGAGCGGCGCGCTGGAGTAGCGGTCGCGGGCCTGGGCGCGGAGTGTGTAGTAGGCCTTCTCCTCGCGGTCCAGCTTCTGCGTGGCGTGGATGTCGCCTGTGATCTCGTCGATGATGAAGATGGTCCCGGCGCCCTCGCCTGAGATGGTGTACTTGATCATGCCCTCGCCGTTGTCAGAGTCGGAGTGGATCTGCGGGTGGTCAGAGACACCAGTGAGTGACACTTGCTATGAGTGTGTGTGTGTGTGTGTGTGTGTGTGTGTGTGTGTGTGTGTGTGTGTGTGTGTGTGTGGGGTGCCCACAGATTTTCCCAGGTTGAGCCCCACTACAAAAAAATAACCAACACTCAAATATTAAGATGTTTCACGGCAGTGTCTGACACTGAGTAGGTGAGAACTTGTGTGAAACGGCACCAGAAAGCTAAGCTATAAAACTAAATCATCAAAAATGTTAACATTCCGTCACATGAAATTGGGAAATTACACAGAAAGGCATTGAAACTGCACTAGTCACTACTGGCCTGATGATTAAAGTAATTTAAGTTTGATAATACGGCCCATTTCCAAAAATCTCCAGAGACTAACCCATTCATTATTAACACAAACGACTATTGGGACTCATCAAGGAAGCATTCTGAAGCAACAAAAAAAGAAGTTTCCGTGAAAGGTACAGAGGTACCAAAGGTTCTGTTAAAAGCATAGAAGTACCAAACACCATCACCTCTCTCTTAAGGCATAAGTGCAGACTGCACTGCAGCACGCCAGGTAATTTGCACATTTCAGCATGTCATGCCCTTCTCTGAAAAGGGCTTCAAATTATCAGATCAAATTCTTCTCGGAGGCTGCTAAAGGTAGGTCTGAACAAGAGGGGGAGAGTGAACTTAAACATCCCCTCCGCCATAAATCTGCCAAAACTCCTCACTAATGTGATTGGAAGACATTCTCTCACAGCCTTCTCCCCTTACAGCCTTTGGCTCCATCACCCATTTTAGTCTCTTGTCCTCCACTCCTTTGTCTCCCATTATCATTCAAAAGTGCAGGCACAGCCCATCATCCAAACAGCCGTGAACTCAAGGGGGTGGGGTGGGGGGTGGGGGGCTCCTCTGTTAATATTTTATAAACCCTTAATTAAATACAGGATTCGATCACCCCCTTGGGGATTTTCATTAAGTATTTGTCGTAAAACGGAAGGGAATAATGCAGCCCTGGCCCACGCATGGCATTTTTTCCCCTTTTCATTTTGAATCCTCCCCGAGTCAAATAAAATGAGCACTCAGAAAATATACACTTTTGGGGGGCATGGGTATCAATATTTCAGTGCCAATATATAAAAAAATCCTCCACCAGCCAGTGTGAAGAGCAATATCTCAAGACGTGCTGCCACGATAAAACAAAAGCCCGTTCTTGGTCGTGATTGTTTCTTAGAGTTTGAACCAAAATAATTTCAAAACACTAACTGCAATTTTTATCCCTATGAAATTACGAGTGTATTCTTGGTACCAAGACTACAAAAACAGAGGAGCAAGAAAATTTGTACAATGTTTTTTTTTTCCAGTTGTTTAAAGAACATGCATTAACAAACCCACACATAGACAGAACATTTTGTCAGTACGCTTCCATCCTTGCAATTACGACCCAGAACAGATAACATCTTCCTTAAGGGCCAATTGTCCAAACATCACTCACTCCTCCCTGGTGTAACTGGGCCTTGTGTTAGCTGTGGACATCAAACCAAAGGTCAAAGTGAGGGCTCCCCCTGCTAAGCTGCAGCCCCAGACACGACTGCGCCTTTGCCATTTCTAACCATCCAGCAGCCTGGCTGCTAATAGATTTCTTGCAACAAAACAATGAGGATTTGAGCAAGGCTAATCAGCAGTAATAATTTGTTTGCTGTGTCAAATTGCTCAAACCGATGTGTCATACAAGGCAGTCTCGGAATTGATTTTTGCTTTGTTTTCTTTTGCCTTGCTTTATTTTCGTTCCCCAGTGGCAGGGCCAAGGCCAAGGGAACTTAAACCATCAAGCTGTCCGTCAATGGTGATATCAGAGACAGACTGATATCCTCCCTTTGATGGGGAGTTCACCAGCCGCGCTGCGATACAGGCAGACCCCACTTTAAAGAGAAAATCAGTCTTCTGGGGAAGACACACACACTTGGCACTGATAAACTAAACACAGGGATGCAGAAGATGGGATATGGGACCCATAAAAAATGTGTGTGTGTGTGTGTGTGTGTGTGTGTGTGTGTGTGTGTGTGTGTGTGTGTGTGTGTGTGTGTGTGTGTGTGTGTGGGCGCACTTGCGTACAACTACAGCACATGGCAGTGCACCATTGCCTGTGGTGGGAGACTGCTGCATGACCGGGGACGACCTCCCTCTCCCGGGTCATCAGCCTGACCGAGTGAGAGCACAGCTTACTGCCCACTCTCTGGCCTGGACACCCACTATGAAGGACATCTGCCTCCATCTCCCTTTCAGTCTTAAATAAGCACAGCAACATACTGGGTAGTCAGTCACAAATTGCACTCTGCCAAACCAGGAAGGGAGAAAAGGTCTCCATTACGACTGAGTGATTTACTGTTAGTTAGCGATATTAATGGGCTGAGTCTGAGTCAGCCATATACATACAGTATACCATTAATAGTCCACATAAAATACACAGTTAAGCTTCAGCGTTGTTCATTGATTTAAACCGCAATACTTTAGGCAAATACACTGACCTCTATATCATCTTGATACATCTGACTGTGGCACTATTCCAGCTATGATGAATGCAAAGCACAGGCTTTATTTATTACTCTGCCATTACGTATTACTTACATCAAAGACATCAAAACCCCTTTACTGAAAGCAAGATAAGTCTAATTGTATGTTGATACAGATGTCTCTCCTTATTCGTTTTTTTTTGTATAAATGTGTTTTGAATAGCATTAAATATAGCAGTCATTTCAAGTGCTCAGCTCCAGTCTGTCAACCAGTGGAAGTAGCCGAAAATATAACACAAATGACAGTCCATTATTTATTAAGCACACTGAGAGTGAAAAGATAAAAACAAAAGCCAAACTAGGCAAAAGTACCACCGTTAGCTGTATAACAACTCCAGACAGGTAAAGAAAAAAAAATGACATCATTCAACCCTGACTAAGTAGCTTAACTGACATTTTCATTGATTCTGTCACAACTAATCAAAAGCATCAGTGAATGCGAACATGCAATATATATACACATAGCCGCTAATCTACCCCTATAGACTGCAGAAGGTCTTTGAAACTCTCTGTCTACAAGTCTGAACCATTGGGATCCGCAAACAAACTCCAATTCACTTATCTCTGTAGCGTTCAGCTGGCCTTATACCTAACTCCTTACTTTATAAGGTGCTACTATTCAGCTGTCTGTTCAGATCTCCTCTTCTGTAGCTAAGCAAACCCATTTTCAAGGATTCTTCCAATAATGTGAAAAAAAGATGAATAACACAAGGTCCTAAACACTACCCCGCAACAAACCCCTCACCCAACCATTCTCTATTATGAAGTCAGGTAACTTAAAACAAACCTATGTCCTCAAGGACATTAAAATAAAAAAAATGCATAAAAATTTGAGGGGAAGGAAAGTGGTCAAAACACCTGTTTTGTATTACAGTACACTATCTGGCTGTGCAGCATTTTGGAAACTGGCAATGTACACTGTGACAGAAAGAGGTCGATGGAGAGGAGGGTGAAGAATAACCAGAGCTCACTACGGAGGGGGATGCGGCGTGCGTGTGTGTGTGGGTGGGTGTGTGTGGTTGTGAGTGTGGATATGTGTGTGTGTGTGTGGGTGTGGGGTGGTCAGTGGAGAGAAAGGCTGGGGGGGCAGGGGGCAGAACAAGGAATGCATCACAGCACACAAATACATACACATGCTAACCACACACACACAAGTTGTCAGGCAGCTACAATTTCAGAGAGAATGTCTTGCATATTAACCAAGGCGCTAAATGGGTTCTTTGTAGTTTATGTGAATGCTCCCCACATGTGTGAGAAGTTATTGGACTATATTGGGCTAGTTATGAAAACAATAACAACAATAACTTGAAATCAGCTAAAATTGTGGAAGGAGGGGGGTCTGCTGGCAGGCCTACAATTTTTCATTATTAAAGCTTTGTCCTCTTGCGAGAACAAATAAACATTTGAGGATAGGAACGGGGGGGTCAGTAGGTCGGCTAAAAGGGCATGAAAATTCATTATCCAAATGTGTTGAACAAAGCTGCCAGTTTATGGCACGGTGAGTGACCATTTAGGGAAAATCATATTTCATTGCTGAATTAATGGCTGGGGCAGTCTTGGCATCTTTGCTGAGTTGGAGGGAACCAGGAGGGGGAAAAAAGAACCTGTTCTAAATGGCCACTGCTGATAAAAGGCATGGCGATCGTATTTAATCCTATATTGTCCTAATTAAAGCCTTTGATACCCTCAGCGATGGATGAGTCCAGCAACACCAGCAGGCTCTATTAATAGTGTTGGCTCGTGCCCTGGCTTCATGGGGTGCAATAACTCTCGGTAATTTTATTAATAAAATCATCTCTCTCTCTCTCCCCCCCCCAACCTCCACCCCCCACCACGCAGTCCCATTTAAACACCCAGTCCCATCGTCCTGCTACGCGCTCTCTCCCTGCAATGAATCACTCCCAAACGTGTCTCTCCTCCTGTGCTGGTCTTAGCTCAGGCCCACTCCAGGAGGACTAGTACTCTCTAACAGTGGTGGAACACGGGAAGTTAATGCAAGTGTGTGTGTGTGGGGGTTTAGGGCTACATTTGAAGATCATCTGAGCTAACCAAGGCTATGCTGACACATACATGTCGCCTGAATCTATTTTCCTGTTGGTAGTACGTAAATCATGTTATATCATGCACGGTAGATTTGCATTCAGTTCAATCTTGCCGCATGTATTTCCTTGACACTAATGTGTCTAGACAGTAATCTAGACACATCACTATCAGTAATAACAATCTCTCTTTCTCTCAATCCCCAGCCTCTAGTCTCTGTTGCCTCAGGTCATTTTCAGACAAAAGAAATGGAGGAAAACAAGGTGAAAAGCACATTACCTTCCCCACATACAGAGGTTCTGTTCCTGTGTACTCCTCCACCACGAAAAACTGGTTCCACACCCATCCTCTCTTCACCCGCTCGTGGGACATGGCGGCCTGGTCCCGGGACCCCGGCCCAGTTAGCACATTGCTAGTCCTTACTGTCTCGGCTTGTCCCCAGCTGAAGCAATGCACAAGCCAAAGAGTCATTAGCAGCAGAGAGGCCCCTTGCCTCCAACAGGGAGCCATGTCAGGTCTACATGTGGTGGGGGCGAGAGACACCTCAGGCAAGACGAGGGAGAGGTCTCCGAGGACCCACCGCTAACCCCAGCAAGATCCAAAGTCAGTGAGCGAAAAAATATTCCCTTTATGCTATAGTTCCTGGAGATTTCTTCTCATCTTGTTTACAGCTTTTTGTGCATATTGATAAAGTTCAGAAGAGGAAATGTGTGCAAAAATAATCTGTTTTTTGATGTGAAGTTTACTTGCGCCGCAGTTTCCTCTCAGTGTTTAGTCTTCTTGTCTGCCCTCCATTAACATTTTCTCAGAACTTATCGACGAACTGAAATGTGCTTCATAAACTATACTGAGGAAGTGGATAACACAAAGCATTATGAAGTAAGAAGCATTGTTTATGTTCAAAGAGCCACAAAAACAAGGCATGTTCTCAGTTTGCTGTTTTTACTAATGTTATTTTAAATCACGCCTTCTCTCTGCTTAAAGAATAAAAATGGACCGACTGTCACTTCTCTCTCCCTGAGAAATCAAAAATATGTCAATTTGTCAGTAAATACCATTAAATGTCAGAAAGGATTTTTTTAATTTCCACAGCCTGAAAGAAATGTGCCTAAGATCCATTTCAGAGGAATCGCAGTACTTTCAGGATAAGTAAATATTCTTTCTCAGAAACATCCTCTGTATGTCCATATGCAAGTATCAAGAGAGAATTACAGATTGTCGCTGTGGCTTTGATGTTGATCTCTCTTGCTGAAATAGTTGTTTTGTTCTCAATTAGAATAATGAAATGCATGCAAAGTGCATGAAAGAGGCATGAAATGTATGCTGCATCTGGAACAAATACATTTGTTGAGGCCTGCTGTTTTGAAGTCTTTGAGGAGCCTTGATCCACACCTCCCTTTCCTTCTTCAGGCCTTCTTGAGGGTGTTTCCGCAAATGAGTGACATCCATGAGGCTTTGGTAGGACCAAGATTATTTTTGCCCCTGTAACAGAAAAGAGGACACATACCATATTAGTGGCAGAGTTTGTGATTGTGACTGCCCAATCAAAGGTGCAGGGGTTTGACAGAAAATCCACTTTTTATTGAGCTCAGTGAAAGTCTCCTCATGCCCCTTGAGCTGCCTGTGTGTGTGCTCAAAATAATGTGTCTGGGCACAGTCCTGAGGGGTATACTATGAAGCAAGGTTAATGGTTTACCCAGGTAACTTCAGGAGTAACCACTGATCTCCAAACAACACGTCACTTTAGAAACAATAGCTGCTCATTGCAGTGTTCTTTTTGAGATCAGTGGTTATGCCCAGGTTAGCCAGTTACCTTGCTTCATAGTACAGCTCGCTGGTTCTGCAAATAGGAAACAATTCCAGCTAATCAACAAGGCCTCAGGAGCGTGGAGGGGAAGGTTGTATTTGATTGGCTATTGAGTTCAATGATCAACAAGCTTTGGCCAGATTTGAAGATGGCTGGTTTAAATGTTAGTACTGTGGCACTGGTGATAATGTTGTGGAAGAAACTGCACTTCATAATGTATGGCAAGGCACTGTATGTAAACTGACAACTCTCTAATGCATCTGCATTCAATGGAAGCTTAAACAGCCTTCCAAATACTACTGGAATGTAATACTATGTGAGAAGCTTCTAAAGAGATCAGGAAATATGAAACAATAGTGCTTGGCAAATCAAACTTTTACCAGTCCATTTTCTTTAGCTTAAACATGCCATACATTGTAGCTGAATACCACATCAAGAAACAGATTTGCATGACCACAGTGTTATCTACAGAATAAATCCTCTCTTTTTTTTCCTGGGGTATGAGCCATTCTCAGCAGGAGTCCCAACAATACACCCAGGCTGAGAGCAATGGCATCCACAGGTGACCCAGTCAGGTGTGCTGGGAACAGGAGGCGGTTGGCGATACATCACGGGCACAGTGTGAGTGTGCGAGGCCCAGCCGCACAGGTCCGGGGCAGGCCAGCTGATTAATTGCATGCGAGCGCGCTAATTGGATAAAAGTATTAATCAATTAATTTGATGCGTCGCAGCAACGGTTCCTAATACTTCAAACAAACAGCACGTGAGACAGAGAGTAGAGGAGCTGATAAGAGCCAGGGCTCCGTCGCAGGGCGAGTGCGCGTTGGGAGAGATGGTGATTAATGGTCTTTGGGAAACCTTCCACACAGTAAAAAAAAACATACACACACACAAACACACACACCATTTAGTGTAGCTAAAATGTCACAACCTCAAGGGCAGCAGACTTAAGAGTCAGGAGGTAATCTTTTTCTTCACCTCTAGGTATTTAACCTATTGTATCACTTCAGGCTTTGGTGGAATTTCAACACTACTTTGTCTAAAAATACAAACTATGTTGCATTGGTACAGAACAAGTGACCTGGTTTCTACATCACAGAGGCAACAGCACAGTCATCTAAAATCTTGTAATGTGTGTGTAAAAATACAAGGTACAGTCCATAGAGAAAGCAGCACAAAGCTTTTACGACAATACTGTCACCGTCATTTGGAAGTTGTCTAGCGTTACTTTCATGTCCACTATTTTCTCGTACAGAACATTGGTGCAGCAAATATGATATTTACAAACTGCTGTGACAGTGGTGATGCGACCGCCCAAGAACATCTTGAGGATGTTTGTATTTGCTAAGAGTTGATGTGCAGGCTAAGTCTCTAGGATGTTTGTATTTGCATAAATGATATTTAGTAAGGAGTGTTGTATTTTTGTTTCAGGGTCTGTCTTGTGACATGTTTGTTAAGTGATTGTTGTGTGTAGCCCTTTTTGTTGTGAATGGTGCTGGCCACATTCCTATATATTTACCTGTATTGTCTTTGTCTGCACGTGAAAATTGTTTGACCCTAAGTTTGCTGTATATTGTTCTCTGCGTTAGAGGCCTAGTGATAGACTGCTGAGATTTGTCCTTTACTATGTCCACCTCATTTGTGAGCCAACAATGGATGTCACTAAGACACTTCAGACATTCTGGAATTCGGTTTTCTATTTCTGGCCGAAGCTGCGTTGTACTGATTGAAGTGGTTTCATATGATGGTAGTCTGAGGAAAAGACAGTGTCCCACACATCCTAAGCCATGTAAAAGTAAACTTACCGTATGTGAAATATATTTATTGAGTGCTGAATTGTCAACATTTTGAAAGTAATATAAATGGAAGAATATTCAGGTTACCCTACTGACTGCACTAAGTTACTGTATATGTTAACAGAATGGATGAAAGATGAAAGTAGGAATGGCAGTAAATTTGAGGAATAGGTGGATAGAGCCTAGCCGGAAAGTATAAGCTTTTTTATAACGATTTTTGAGCGTTTGCTTTTTGTGTTGGACGTTGTTTGCTTGATCTTATTCAAGCGCTAATAAAATGCCTTTATCTCTCTACCCCTCACTCTGACTGGCTTTTTGGCCACTCCTAACTACAGATGGTAACTCTCCTCTCAGTTCTGTCACATTCATTCCAAATCAACATCTGTCCTATTAACAGGACCAACATCATTCAAGCCAGAACACTAAACAGGTGTTCTGACCAATAGTAACATTTGACTGCAGTGTGGGGTGTATCTTTTTTACAAACATCACACTTTTTTTGTGGACCGTGGAATTTTACAGACATTTAGAATTAGCTGCCACATTATTTATTTATATTTGATATTTGCTGTTTCCTCACGCTGTTGGACACATCATAAACATGAGTATTTCACTGTAGCCTATTTTTCCTCCCAGCTTCAGTAACAATGATGATTCCTTGGACCTCTGAGCCTAAGCAGGCTTTGACGCTAAATGGCAATGGCATGTATGACATTTAAAGGAGAAAAAGCAAAGCCAGTGATTCAGCCTACAATCCTAAAATACCTCTTCCCGTATGTCTTTTAACCAATGGAGAGATAAGATAAATACAGAGCAGAACTGTTCTAAAATATGTATGTATGTAAGACACAATCATGCAAAATTAACAAGTAAACAGTAAAGAGGAAAATGAGTAATATTCCACAGCAGTGAGGACGGGAAGATTTTTTATTTTCATTTTTTTCAACAATATTTCCATACTTTGCACTTTCACGTTTCACAAGAGTAAACTTCAAGTTAACGCATGTTGTTTATTCTCCTTTTTTTCCTCAAAGGCAAAGTACTTAGAGGAAGAAATGAAGATTAATTCATTTTCAGGCAATCAACAACCCCGGTCCTCTCTCCGGCAGATCTTTTTAAACACACTCGGTCATGTGTGCAAGATTAATTAAAGACCATTTGTATCAAATACTTTTTGGGGGGTGAAAGTCTCCCTCTGAAGTACTTCTTCAGACATAACCATTAAACTTGAGCTGTTTACGCGCTCATGAAAAAGTAGCCATTCCCACTCTCTTTTTCTTTCACTTTCTCCGCTTCTCTCTCTCTCTCCCAATCACTCTCTGTCTCTAACACACACACTCTCTCTCCTTCACACACACACACACACACACACTCCTTCTCATATTCTCCTTCCCTACATGTCTTATTAAGTGTTTTTTTTTTACTGTAATTAATGCAGAGGGCCTAGCAAGTACACAGAAAAAAAATTGGCTGAGGGGAAGCAGACTTGTAGCGTTCAATCGGCTCTGGCCAGGAGTCAACGGCCAGGGCTAATTAGCGTTGTGTCAATTAACATTACCAACCGTGGTTGGGCTCCAGTGACAGTGGTGGCGGCAGAAGTGAAGGCGGCCAGATACAGTCATAAGGCATCCCTTTCCCCACCCAAAACACTATTGGCAAGCCTCATGCGGCCATTCGTGACCTATTAGGTCGCGGATTGATTATAAAACATGGCTGCTACTTCTCATCAGTGGGCAGCGCAAGGACTGAGAGGTGGAGGGGTTGGTTTGGGGGAGGGGGAGGGTGGGGGGCTGACAGCTGGCACCCACGGAACAACCGAAGACTGATCACCATGGAGAAGATGGGCTCCAGGCCAACGGGAGGAAGGACAGGCTCTCAGTCACTCTTACTCTCCCTCGGTCTCCCTCTCGCTCTCTCCCTTTCCTCTTTCCTTCTGTCACTCTCCCTCTCTCTCCTGTCTTCTCTGTGGACTCCAGTATGTCCTGATCCCCTTCTACACACACAACTAGCACAGTAGGCCACTGTGATCAGAGGCAGTTGCTAGCCACGCATCCAGCCGTAGTTGGTGTCCCTGTGATATCACTGGACAGGACTCCTCCTCCTGTGCAGCAGCACGCTTGATTACTATCTTCAGCAGCTGATATTTTCAAACTAATAACCCCCAGTTACTGTGATATAAAGTTATGTCCCTTTGAGATTTTCTCTTTTTTTTAACTTGTTTTGATGCTTCCTCTCGATTATGCATTTGCTGAACGCCAGCCCTGCATGATCCCCCATCTCATATCTGATGGATGAAAGCGATCATCAAAGCAGGACCCACAAGGACTTTCAGACAGTCTGCTCATTCAAGTGAGCCAAGCCACCAGAGTCAAATTCCCATTCTGTGCTTATTAAAAAAGGGCTATTTTGCCATCTAAAATCCCAATTTGTCACAGTTGCTTGGCTGTGTGAGCCTGTGTCAAACTGAGAAAACCACAAGACTGAGCTTACAAACACAAAAACACACTTTGCTTTAGCAGCAGAATGCTCTGAGTGAGGCTGTGAAATTGCAATGGTCAAACACGGTCTTAGATTGACTGTTTCGTTCTGAGCTTAGCATAGTAAAAACAATGCCATCAAACAACACTGATTGGTAATATGTAATTGGAAGTATCTGGAGATCAGAGAAATCAAATGGGCTGAATTGAACTGAAATAGCATCAAATCATCTTTGCATGTCCCCATAATTCCATTGCAATACCACTACAGATTTTCAAAGTTTCATTCCTTTAAAGTTAATTAAGTTAACTTTCTATGTCAAGTGTCAGCATAGAGAACTCCCATGTGCAAATGTAGAGTTCCATTGACACTGGCTATGCACTCTTGATAAAAACACACACAAAGCAACTAACATGCATCATCGGTTCGGCACCACCGAGTGTGGTCATGTGATGCTTTTACAAAATCAAACACATTAATCAAACAAATGAAAAACACACAAATTGAGCAGAGCTCCCTAAACAAACACGAACACACCTGGATTAGAGGAAAATATTGTGAAAATGTGTGCTAATCTTCCATTTGGCTGGTCGTTTGGCACTCTTGAGACCGGCTATTATAGTCTGGAACAAGAGCCCAGTGAAACGTACTCCCTTGTCCAAAAGGCTCTTTTCCTTTTGGCAACGAAAGGGCGAGCGAACGACGCAAGTGGGAGTGGGGAGTAGAGTCGGCATTGGCACGCGGTAGCTGGAATATTGGACGGAAAACATACAGAAGCCTGTATGGAGCGTCGGCTGAAAGTAAGCTCCATGTTTGCTTACGAGATGTAATGAGAGGTGACATATATTGTCACAGCCCTGCTAAAGCTGGTCGTCTAATTAAGCTAATTGCAGATTGCCTCCCTCCCAAGTCTTTTTCCCTCTATCTCTCTTTCTGTATCTCTTTCACTCTCTCTCTCACGCTCTCCTCTGTCTCTCTCTCTCTTTCTGTCTCTCTCCCTCTCATTCTTATTCCCTTCAGAGTGGCTATGAGAGTCTCCAGCACCTTCCTACCCAGCAGTCCTCATGAGCCCTCTCTATTCTCTCTTTCCACCATTCGGTCCCTCTTTCTTTGACATCTATACTCTACAACCCCTTGCTGTTCCCCCACTGTTTCTCTACATCTGGCTGCACTCCCTGTCACCTTTCTCTTCCTTTCATTCTCTTGTTGTGTCTCTTCTCTTTTGGGGATCAAATGTTAAACGTTTTCTTTCCTTATTTCTTACAGTTCTTTCTTTTTCTTTCCTTTATTTATTTAATTATTTATTTATTCCTAATTTGCATCCTTGCTTACTCTGTGTTTGTTCCTTCTCTTTCTTTTCTCTCCTTCCTTGTTCCTCTGTTTGTTGTGTTGATTCAGTTGTCTCACTTTGTCTTCCTGTGTTGCCTGTCAACTTTCTTTTCTTCTTTTCCTCTCTTCTCAGTGCTTTCATTTTTTCCCTCTGTTTTCCTATTTTCAACTCCGCCACCCTCCCCAGCACTACCGGCATCCACTCCGCCACCCCCACCCCCACCCCCACTGCCGCCGCCTCCACCTCCTCGTCCACCCCCCTCCCCACCGGGCGCTCGTGACTGCTGGCTCTCACACCACACTGCCCACCACGCTCTCTGCCAGCTGCACAATTACTCAATCGTTCATCTCATGGGTGGCTGGCCAACCCCTGGTTCTGGCCAATGGTCACGCAGGCAGGCTGGGCCAGGCAAGGCCAGGCCAGGCCAGGCAAGGCCAGGCCGGGCCAGACCAGGCTGTGGCTCCGTGGCCCCCGCTGGCAAAGGCACACTGACAGGCAGGGGACGCGGCCGAGGCAGCTGACAGCTGTCTATACCCACTGGAGGGGACGCCGAGGCCGACGCAGGCAGGCGGGCGGGCGGGCGGGTGGACGGGCAATGAGCGAATGAGCGAGCGAGTGAGGTGTCTGCCCCGACTGCTGCCAAGGCATTTCGGAGCACTCGCGCCGAAACGAGGACAGAAAAAAAAAAACGGAATAGCAGCATGGCCTCCGGATTCCCCCACTCTCCCTTACACCCATCCACCCCCACCGCCCTTTTCCCTCAAGAGCGATCCACATGAGCGGAGCGGCAGGCGCCTGCCATCTCCGAAGAGCCCCCTCTTATGAGCCTTTAATTAGCAGCCATCACTCTAGTGCACTCACGTCAGTTGTCAAAGCGGCGGCGATAACCAGCCAAAGTCGTGCTTATTTCCGCCACGGCCAGCATCGATAAATTACACTCAAACTGCCCCCATGCACGGCTTCCTCTGTGGCGTTATTTACACCAGCTGAGCCATCGCTGTGGTTCCCAGCACAGAATAAGTCCATTCAGATTCCTAGATGAAAGAACACAGGGGGAAACAAAAGCTGCTTAATTGGGCTTTTCTGTACACAACCTGCCAGCACCTGGTAGGCATTTTAGTTCCAAGTATTGACCTGCACATTGGGGGAAAACTATATCCGAGCCAAATTACAAACTATGCAATTAGTGGAAACTGCTTGAAGCAGTCTTTCGGCAATAACTTTACCAACAACTTTAAATCTATGGAACATCCCGTGGTAAAGCAAACAGTATCTTTCTGACTGAGGGAAAAAGAACACCTTGCTGATTTGACCACTTCAACATCAATCCCACTGTGCCACACACTCACCACCCCTCACTTTACCCAGCACCTAGCCGTGCAATCCAACCACTCCCAACATAGCCCCCCCTCCCCACCACCCCTCCCCCCACACCTCCCTTCCCTTTCACCTCTTCCCACCTTCCACAGTGCAGTTCATTTTCTACATGTCAGCCACACAGCTGGAACACTCTCATTCCCACACCATGCATCCCGGCCGCTGTGCGCTCAGCCATAAGATTCCCATTAGGGATGGAAACGGTCACCAGGGCCGCTTCCGAACATGCTTTGTGCTTCACCTCACTCTAGCTTGTATTGGGCACAACGTGCCTGGAACTTCAGGTAAAGAGAGAGAGAGAGAGAGAGAGAAAGAAAGAAAGAAAGAAAGAAAGAAAGAAAGAAAGAAAGAAAGAAAGAGAGACATAGAGAAAGGGAGGGGGAGAGAAAAAAATAGAACACAATGCGGAGAGGAAATGTATTGTGCCGGCATTCATCCTTTTGCCCCCGAGATGAGGAATTGAAGCAAAAACACAACCATGTATGACCTCAGTAGAATGAAGATGCAATTTAGTGAGCACAATTTATGTGAACAGACATTCCAGGGCCAGGAGCGAGTTCACTGAGAACTGAAACTATCACAAGACACCTTATCAGATTTCACTCTGTGTGTGCCTCAGTCACAGAGATGCAACATGGGTACCCTGTGGCTCCACCAAGCAAATACTGGAGAATAAAAATCAACTAAATGCAATGGCCATTACAATAGCTCTTGCACTGCATCATTGAAAGTCATATACACTATGAAATAACTAAAATGCAATTATCATTTTACTAGAAACATGTAACAGACATCTGTGATCTACCTGCAGTCTTTCCTGCAGTTTCAGTGACTTTCCACAAATGGTCTATGAGATAAATATAATGCAATTATCATTTTACTAGAAAAATGTAACAGAAATCTGTGATCTACCTGCAGTCTTTCCTGGAGTTTCAGTGACTTTCCACAAATGGTTATAATGCTATCATCCACTCTGCCCCATTGCCACAGTACAATCTGATTCTGGATTAACCTGCAAATACACCATCTCAGCACATTGCAAGCAGGCTTACATGATAGGCTGACATAAAACACTACTTCCCACATCGCAGATGGCCATTTCACAAATCAATAACTAACTGACGATCCCCTGCATACCAGCAAACCTCCGTAGCAGAGTTATCCACATGAGAGGCCCTTATGCATGTTGTGCTATTCTTTATAACCAACATTTTCAAACCCTATAAATATTTTGACAGCCCCAACCCAATTCTAACAAGGCTCCTGGGACACAGAGACTGCAACAACCCGCGAAAACCCAGACACCCCCCGAGAGAAGCATCCCACGGATGGCGTGTACGGCGGAGATAAATACGTCCGACCAAACTGTGAACTCTCGAAGAAGTCGTTAACACTGCCCCCACGTCTCCTATCGGACCCCTCGGAGCTCGGCGGCGAGGAGCAGAAGCGGTGAAGAACTGATTGCGTGCATGCCAGACGCATCGCATCTGACACAATAAAACCTCGACCGTCGGGTGGAATTTCAGCCTCCGGGTCTTTTCCTAAAGTCCCCTGACAGTGCGTACACATTTGGAAAAGTGCTATATGCGTTTAACATGCAGCATTTGCGCAAACAGCACACACGCATCTTTTTTTTCTGCCAGAGGAGAGTGGGCGATTCAGGGTCACCAACAGCTGCCCGAATAGTTAATCAGAATCTATCAGACTGATAAAGAAAACAGTTTACCAGCACCAGTCCTGCAGCTGTTTTGCTGAACACTGTGCTTGCATGCTGAATCCCAGGCCATAGAAATATTTAATTTGCAACATGGGGGCCAGCACACAGCAGTTCTAACTAAGTACAGAGGAGTGTAACACGGTAAGCATAAGCTCAGTAATCTATAAATAAAAGGCTTTCTAAACATACATTACAAGTACCTCTGACTCCATCAGGGAGTTAGGGTAATGATCCATGCACAAATACAGCCCCACATATTACCTGATTTGACTGACAGTCCCATTACACAACTCCTCATTACAATATTGGCTAATAAATTCATTCAAGCATTTGGCCTCTGGGTTAAAACTGCCAGATTTGACAAAAATAACAATACAGAGTCATAGAGGAACAGGGAGGGAATGAGAAACAGTCAGAAAGGGACAAAGGCAGAGAGTCAGAGAGAGGGAGACAGAAAAAGACAGGCATAGAGAGACAGATAGGAAATGATAAACGGATAAAAGAAGGGTAATTAGAGAGTGGTCATGCCTCCATCTGGTTTTAAAAAATGGCAATGCAAGGTCCTTGACAAATCAATAATGTGACACCTTTATGGGATCATTAGGTGGATACCTTAAACTGAAGAGTTACACTTTAAAACAGAATAACTACTAAAGCCTTTCTCTGTCAATTGGATTGATGCTTCATCCACTTCAAAGGAACCTCAGCAACAGAGAAGGCAACTAAGCCAGAGAAAGACTTTGAAAGTGTTCAGCATCACAGAGAATTTTGAAAATAGCTACAATATGCCCAAACCTCGGGGATAAGACACATTTTCAAATACCTTTCTCAATCAAACCCTTGCTGTGAGTGATCAAGCGCAGTTCTGCTTCTGAATGGTGTCCCCTTTAACATATTCTCATTAGCAGGTATCACATTAATCTTCCAAATGAAGTTTTTTTCCCTCCCCTGAACATTTTAACTCTGCAATCTTGAAAGGAGAAAATGAAAGGACGGAGAGAGAGAGAATATCGGTAAATGTCCTGGGTATACCAGTGCTTTTGGTAAGGAGGGTCTGGGTAAAGTGGAAGCCCAAGCTGTCGGGGGTTACACCTCTTGTGAGATTGGTGGATTTCAGTTACTTACTGCACCATGCTGATTGTTTACTTTGTACTCTAGAGAAGTGATGCAAGCAAGTGAAAGCCTTAATAACATCTACACACATCCGGTGTATGTGTGTTCCACTTGTGCCATTTGTCAGGGAGAACCTGGGCACGGTTTGTCGGCACGCGGACCACAAGATGGAGGTGCCACAACCTCATGTATCTGTATTAAACTAATAAACACTAGAGTTCCACCTCTTCACACAAGCACAGCACCTACCCACCACCCCACAGCACTACACCCCACACACACACACCCAACCCCCCACCCCAAAAACACCCACACTGCTCCTTCCCACACTCCGAGGGGCCCGAATGCAGGAGAAGGAAATAAAATGCTCGGGGTTTACACTTTAGTACTCTAAATCAAAAGTCTTCAATGAGAGCCATCTGACCTGCTGGGACAATAGCACAGTAATCAGCGCGCAATGGGGACTTGGTAGAGGCCTGGATGGAACCAACAATTCCTGTGGCCTATCATTATTGTTGTATTACCACTATTATCAACATAAACAGCATCACAACTGCGCCGAGCCGCACTACATCATCTGGGCACACCAGGGACTCCCAAAGGCTACATGGCCGTGAGATTTCAATTCATCCCCCAGCAAGTCCAGCCGTGGATGACTTTTCAACTGTTCCTTCGCAGCTCGGGAACCCATTTATACAAGAAGATGACCTCACGTGGACTGTCACATTGAACTATCTTATTTCATTCTCAAAACAAGTGCATGCTGTCAAGTATTTTCAGGGGCAGGGGTAAGAATACAATTGAGTGGATCTGCTATTGGTAAATCATTGTTTAGATTAGATTAGATTAGATTGTGAATCTGTAATTCATTGTGAAGAGCGATAAAAATGAAAAATAGAAGAACCTTCAAACAGGCATGCTAGGAAATTCTTCTGCACATATACTTTACTATGTGGCAGTACATATAATCAGCACAATATAAAAAGATAGCTATTCCCCTAACCTTCTATGATTAAGACAAGTAACATATTCAATATACAATACATTATTATAATGTATTATTACACAAATCTTATATGATAATGAATGCAACCAACTACAATGCAACCAACTACTTTGTTCTTTATTTTAATGTTTAGAATATTCATAGGATTTCCATAAAGTGTAGGGCTGAGTGGAGTTATCTGAGGTGTCTGAATGCTTTACTGAAACAAGCATTTCCAAGAAATCCATCGGCACAGTCTGGGAATGCCCATGGGTGATAATTATTTTTTTTGTAACACCCCCCACCCCCTCCAATTATACTAAATGCCAAATACATAAACTAGTGAACCTTTTCACCTCATTTCTTCAGTCCTGGGTGGCTCTAACATAGATTTTCATTTAAACTGAAAAGAAAATAACAACATTTTCCTTTGTTACTCAAAAAATTTCAGCAGAGATTCTTCATTTTCCTCATTAAGATCATTTAAGCTAAGCTCCAGCGCGCTACATATGCGCAAAGGCAGTGTTCTCTCCGGCGTCAGTCTAGATTGCTGTTCACAGCTGACTGAGACAACTTCAAATGCAGAGCTGAAATGACAGCAATGGCCGCAATGAGACTGGGGGTGACACACCAAAAACTCTTGTCATCAGAAATATACTCTGAAGCATAAACAGCCTAATCTCCATTGGCATTAGTAACATCTCACTAGACACGGGAGCACCATCTCAGTGGTTTTCATTCTCACGATCCTTAATGTAAAGCAGCAACGGCTATAATTGAATGTCTGAAAAATTAGCGGGAAAAAAGTGAGCAAAGGCGGGGAGTGAAGTATGGCGTGGGGAAGACAATTTTATGACACAAAAAAAAAGCAGCTCTCCAGTTCTCTCCCCTCCTCCCATTTTTCTTAATTACAGAGAAAATATACGCTGTTTTCTGCTTCATTAGGTTCTTTGTTGAGCAGTTAGTGATGTCAATGAGAAGATGGAGGGACAAGATGGCAGAAGAGTGACACAAATATAACTAATAATCTTGAGGCAGAGCTGACGGGGGCTCACAGGTGACCCTGAGCGCCAAGACAACGACCCATTAAAAAAGATAAACACACGGTCAATGGTAGGCAGCCCCTGAACATCAAATAATTTTGCAAAGAGCACTGAAGCGGATGAAGCTTGTATCCAAAGATGCTTTATATATATAAATATAAATTATATATATTTTTTATATTTTCTTTTAGATTTTTATTATACATATATTTTATATCCATTGATTTTGCAGCATTTTCTCTTTGGTGCTCCCGAAATATCAATGGCGTGAAGTTGAGATGGGTCCAAGTGTGTGAGCTTCCTTTAAAAATGTAATTAAAGATTTCCTGTTATTTCTGGTATGTAGAATCCCACCCTAATAGCACTGAAATAGTTCTGTCAACCACAGGAACACATCTATCCTCCTGCTTATCTGGATGGGGGAAAAACAACTTAACATGAAATCTAATGCATTTTATCCATCTGTGTAATGACAGAATGCACTTTGGCCATTGTGATGTATACAGACATTATAGGCTTTTAAGCATATACAGATGTGTATGCGCTATTTTGAAGAATGGCACTTTCTTGTTTACATAACTTGGTGCTGTTTACATACTTTTGATGTTTGAAAGGTAACTTACTACAGTACATGTATGTATGGGTGTGTGTGTACAGTATGTGTGTAAGAGAAGGTGACTGTAAAAAGCAGCAATAAGGCAAAGAGTAGGCTATCTTTTTTGCAATTTTGAAGTCACGGTTTTCTTTCCGACCAGTGATTTTCAGAAATGTGAAATGAACCACATGGTCTCTCTCAGACATCCGAACCGCCCTGTGGTTTCGTCCTCACCTGGACTTCACGCTTCTCTTTTGTCTCTGCTTCTGTGATTGTGTCTCATTATCTTGTACTTATGTGCACCTTCATTCGGTTGGAAATCCTCCTTCAGCTCTCAAGGAGGCAGGCCATCTTGTGCTTGCAAAGCACTTTACATGTCAATCATGTCCTCACTGTCAACAACCTGGAGGAGAGGACTACCGAGGAGCTATCAGAGCCCGGAAGGGTCTTCCAGTAGGGGCCAGGACAGGGGTCAGTCTCCCCGGTCTGCTTGCAAGCTACCATGGCAACTGTCGGCCGAGAGCGAGATAACTCTTTCCGCTTCCAAGTTTCGAGATAAGGCAGGGCAGATCTCTTGGCTGGAGAGGCATTGAGTTCTAATTGGTAAAGTTTGACAGAGTGAAGTTGAACTGAGAAGCAGATCAGAGGAGTGAAATGAGGGGTGAAGAAAACAGCAGACCCCCTTCTCAAAGACGGAGAAGAGGAAAAACACTTGAGAGAGCATACTGACAAAAGCTCACACAAAAGAAATGAAAAAAAGGGAAGATTCAGCTGTCAAGAAGTAATGGAAGAAAAACACACACACACACATATATATATATATATATATATATATATATATATACAAAAAAGGAAAGTGCATATTTGACAAGGGATATATGAGTGAAGTATGAAGAAGGGAAATGCAGACACGTATTCCCATGTTTACCCCAGTTGCAGAGAGTAAAACCAATTTCTCTAGTTGATGGTGTTAGTGACACCCCTTTTCCTGTCGGAGCTATGATAGATCTGTCTCATCCATTAGACTCCCTGCATGCTGCTGTGTACACTTACTGCCGTCTGTGTACAGCATGGTAATAAGCCACTTGTGGTAGCAGGCACTTCCAACCTGTCTTGTCGCCTGGGTTGTCCCTGGGTCAAGGTCAGGCGCATTACAAGTACAGCGGTTAGGGATCGCTAAGTCTTTAAAGCATTTTTCAGGGTGGTGGGAGTGTGTGGGGGGGGGTGTGAGGCTAATTTAATTTAGCCTGTGAACGCTTTGCAATTTCAATTGAGCTAAGATGGTCTGTGGCACGAATGAATGGTGGGCACCTTAAAACCTCACCTCAAATACAATCTCACATCACATCCTACCCATCAGAATGCAACGATCACCACCGTGTTGCCGCAGTAACGAGAATGCCGGAGTAAAGGGCACAAACAATTAGCGCGCTATAAAGCTAGCCGTGCACGGAAAGAGAAGCAAGGAATTAGCTTACAATGTCCTAACCTTTTGCCAGGGAGGTAGGGCCTTTTCAAAAAGGACTTTTCCAATGCATCATCATTATTCTGAATGTTTATTTTGTGTGATGTGTTGTTTTTTTAACAATTATAATGGTCCTGGGTCCCTCGTGGTATTATGTCGTAGGCAACACATTGGGCAAAAAGATTGAAAGTCTCTTTCCATTTTGCATCAGACGTGATGAGGAAAACCTAGCCCATTGATTTGTGAGGCTGGACCGCGCCTGTCATGAATAAATTATATCCAGATTGGCCTTGAATAGACGGTTTAGATGACACAGCCCTAAAACATTTTTTTCCTCCATCACATTTAGTCGGAATGAAAAAAAGGATCTTGCATAGAGCCACTGAAAGTCTACGGCCGAAACATTTCTGTGACCAACGTGCAGGTCATTAGGCCTATTCCATCTTTCTGAAATTTCTCATCCATGCAATTTAAACTGCTTCTCTCGTTTCAGACCCTCCTTTTAACATGCAGCAAGCACATAACTAACAACTGGAACCAAATATATCCTCTGCTGATTTGTTTCATATAATGATCCTGATAATAGCTGACTGGACATGCCTGATTGTGTGCATCTGCATCTAAAGTATTCAAAACTGGAGATTCAGTGGAAAACTGGAACTTGTAAACATTACAAAGCATCAGTGGCATATTAATGGATAACCCAAGGTCTCGTTCCACAGAGAATAACAAAGGCAGGCAGAGAATAAGAAAGATAAGGAAAAACTGTGCTGGCTCTTAGTTATGTAATATATGTAAAATGTAAAAAAATCAAGGTTTTGCTCAAAAGATCACTGTAGACTTTTCTGTACAGATGAGTGAAGAGGGGGAAAAGGTGTATGAATGCAGACATTCAACACAGAGTACAAAACAGGCTAGCCATTCATCATATGACATCTCTTCCAAGAGCTAGCCCAAACTGTTGCAGGCATGCTGGACCACTGCTGAAGACACAACATGTTGCTTAACGGAGATTAACAAAGGCCCTACGGTAAGCATCCAATCAAGGCTGAAGACAGGCGACTGTCTACGCCAACCTGACCTCATCCGTGCCTTGCTTCAAAGGCTTTCCATTAAGCACTGCACACACTGTGTACCGAAGCAGGTGCTTAAATTAGCGTTGTCATATGGTTTAATGCGTTAGAACTCCCGATTTAAGGTGATCTGGATGGTCCTACAATCAAACACTAGAGGAATTTGCTTATAGCATGAAATGGGGGTTAACACTATGCCTTGAAAAATGACTATGGATGATCAAAGCAAAGCCTGGAACTATGAGTCCCTGCATTACATGTGAGAATGTCCAGACATGGCTGATATGTTTAATAATAATTACATTATAATGTGATGCACACACATAATCGTAATGCTGTCATTATAACCAAAGCCATGATTCTAAAACATAGGTTCAGATCAGTGAGGAGAGATGAGGAACTCCATGCTGCATAATAGTGACAATAGCCATGCCTATCCATAAAGGCCGGCAGAGAATGTAATGATATCTATCAGTTAAAGGATAGCATTACTTGTCTTTTGACATTTCATGCAAATATGTCCATAAACAGATCATCTTGTACTTGAAAACAGAAAGGGTGTGACTCTGAATGCCACTCGTCTTGTTAGCCTGTCAACTCATCTTAATTAAACCTAAGGCTATGTTTATATGCTTTTTTAAGCTTGTAGCAAAAGATTATTCTATTAAAAATAAATAAAAAAATTAAATAAAAACAGGACAAGATAGAAAAGCCAGGCTAGTCTCACTCAAATGTTTAAAACAGAAATTCAGGTATACTAAAATATATAAGAGAATTTGGCATCATGTGTGTCTATGAAAAGATGGTGAAGTCAACAGTATTAAATAAAATCATACACATAGCAGAGAATCATCAACCACCTGTACAGACTAAAATCTCACTGCACACAATTTGCTTACAAACTGCAGTTTCACTTGATCATTTAGAAGCACTCGAGGAGTAGATGCAAATTTGCAGAATTTTTACGGACTTCTTCAGGGCACAAAATGCAACTGTAACTGTGTAAGTCAGATTACAGGGACACTTAAAAGACGGAGATGGAAAAGAGCATTTGATTAGCATGGTAATTGCCATCAGCTTGGGGATTTAGCATTCACCGGAGATTTGCCATTTTGAATGCGATGCCAAATGTAAGCCTTTTTCCACGTGCAACGCAAGGTACAGTAGGAAAACACTTTCCTAACACTGTTGAAATTCATGACTCTGCCCTCTGTTAAAAACAACTCATTGAAGAATTTAGTTTTTTTGTTTTCCTTTTTTGCCAATCTGCAGAATTTAAGGCATAATGCAAGCTACTGTACTGCCAAAAGATGTATTAGTGCTTCTATGGTGAGTTGATAGATACAGTACACATGTTAGATGCACATGTCATGCATACATGCGACTACAGCACACCTTATTTGAGTTGCTGAGTTATGGGTACGCAGGCAAATCACACTGCTCCCTCTGCCATCTTGGTTGTGTTTGATTTGTTATTCTTTTCGTATTTGTATGCTATGTTTTGTTCTATTTACTTACCTAGTTAAACTTCTTCACTGTGTCTAGATGTAAACTTATTCAATGTGTGTTATCTTAGATCGTTTTAGTCTTAGTCCTAACAATAAGCTGGATGGTGTCTGGATTGAGAGTTTGTTCAGGAACTCACACAACATTTTTTTTTATTGTTTGTTAAGTCTTCATGTTCAATATGTAAAGCACTTTGTGTTGCACTTTGAGCATGAAAATTGTGCTATATAAATAGACACTTACTTACTTACCTTCCAGGCATTATTGAGGAGTCTGATCTACAAATTCATTTGTCGCCTGAACGTCTCCCAGAACAGCATTGTTATGCTGCTGGTAAATCTTAGGTTTAGTGCCATACAATACCAATCATCACTATAGAAACACTGGTATAAGTGTTTAATATTTTCTATTTTCTATTATTTTCTGTATATGGTATATTGTATATCTTTATCTTTTTAATGTGTATTGTATGTCATGTCTGTGTCTTCTGAATGGACCTTGAGTCTGGCAATACAAGTTGATGATGATGATAATTACATCAACACAGAGTCCCTCAGAGCAGATCTTGCTCTTATCAGCAAAAGGTATGATGAAGAGAACATACTGTATTCTATAAATGTTGGGTTTCAAAGAATCGTTCTAAGCTCAAATATCAGCCCATTCCACATTTCATAATAATTCCAGATCAAAATCACTTCTGTCTACAAATGTACACACACCAACTGTGATGAAAAAAAAAAACGCAGTCCATTAGAAACAGATCAAAATCCACATGGTTCATCTGCATGTATTTTGGGGTGGCAGCATCTGAGATCTCCACTATAAATAGTTGATTTGTTTGGAGATAGAGCTCGGGTAGCCCGAAGGCATTTCCTGCGCCTCTTTACACAGAGGCCTCCTCCTGTCTGTGAGATGGCATATTGTGGATGTAATTTCCAGCACAGTGAAGTCTGCCAGGCACTGCTGCTTTTACGCCTGAAAAATCCATGTCAGGGCAAACAACCTCTCTGTTCGGCGCTCGTGTCTGATGAAATTACCTCAAAATTGACAAAGCCCATAATCATTTGCGCAAATAATGGCAGATTTGAATTTTAGGAAGTATTGGCCTTCACCCACGACCTGTTCCTGACCTTACTCCACTGTGTATACAAAGCCTTTGTAGAACCATCCAGAGAAAATATAAGTGATTACGGAACACACAACAAAAATATGATGCTATTCAGACCTATATGGTATGGAGTATTGTAATCAAATGCAGCACACATCCTGAAACCATTTTATATGTATTGATGCATGATATTGCAGCTTTTTCTCAGTCTGCATTGCAAACAGTCAAGAGGATAACTTTCATGCACTGAATGCAGATGTATTTGCATTTCTGACAGCTACACAGCAACCAGTGATGTACATATTTGACTTATTGCCTCAACACCAACTCTTATGCCGTGTATTTGTAGAATAAGCATTCACACACAATGCCATAAGCTCAAGCATTCATATTAACTGACAAGACTATCATTAGACACTAGTGTGCATTGCTTTCTTCTTCACCTTTATCTGGCTTTCAAGCAAGGTGTGTATGTGTGTGTGTGTGTGTGTGTGTGTGTGTGTGTGTGTGTGTGTGTGTGTGTGTGTGTGTGTGTGTGTGTGTGTGAGAGAGAGAGAGAGAGTGAGTGAGAGAGATAGACAGACAGAGAGAGAGAGAGAGAGTAAACAGAAGGGGTCCTGTGCGTGCGCAAGGCATTCAGCCTCCAACGATTCCTTCCCTGTCTGTGCCGTGAGCAGTGAGTCAGAGACAGATGACTGACAACGGCAAATTAAAGGCAAACACAAGATAACACAAATCAGACCCACTCCCACAACAAGCCCATCAGTTCTCATGCAAATAAACACTCCACTGCCTGAGTCAACATGTTCAGACAGACCTACTACTTGTTAGACATCTCCACATCGCCATCATTTATGTATATTATAAAACCAACAAACACAGAGAACAGAACATGCTTACTAAACCCAAAGATACAGTGGTGTGTGCGTGTGTGCTTGTGTGCGTGCTCGCGTGTGTCTATGTGCATTACTTTCCTTTTCATTCAGATCTATCAGAGATACAACGCAGCAGCAGACTAAGAAGGGAGTGGAGTGGGCTACTGATAGAGAACCTGGCAAACAGACAGAGAAAGAAAAGCGAGAGAAAGAGAGATGAAAGGGGGGAAGAGAGGAGGAAAGAGACAGCAAGAGAGAGAAATGAAGAAAAGGGCAGAGGGGAAAAGGAATAACTAGAAACATGACACAGGTAAGGAGCAGGGAAAAAAAGACAAAAGAAAGTAAAATATGGAGGAGAGAAAAAGGCAGAGAAGAGATGATGAGGGAGAAACAAGGAAAGAAGGGGTAGCTAAGGGATTCAAAGCTGTTGCAGACGAACCATTTGCAGACAAATGTTGCAGATGAATCGTTTGTGCCATAGCTTTACTCTGTTGGCACCAAACTCAATCACATTCTCCTCATTCCTCACTGCGTATTAGGCTAGCAACCGAGTGCCCCTATTTCATTCCTTCAATTAAATGCCTGCTCTCACATAATTAACAACTGTTTTGTCCACAGATCAATAAAAAGCTGTTCATTAAAAGTCCCTTTGCTTTTTCAAGATCCCCTGGCAAATTTCTTTAATGGTATGAAAAAGGTGCCTGCAAGAATTTGCATTTGGTTAGAGCTGAGTAATTCTGAGCTTTTTAACACAAAGAAGGGTGGGCAGGAAGAAAGGCAAGAATAGAGCTCAATGGATTTGCCTCAAAAAAGAAACAAAATCAGAGAATATTCACTCATTTTAAAATTGAATGAAAATACATATTTTATTATTTTTGCATGTACCACATATATTCTCATGGAAGGACAATAGATAGATAGATAGATAGATAGATCGATAGATAGACAGAGACATACAGTATGTGACACCAGGTTTCTGTTTGAGGACATCCAGGCTTTGCCAGGCTTTTAGATGCCAAAGATCACACGGTGGAAGGTGATCAAACTACTCCAGTTCTCCATATAGGAAATCAATAATCCCAACGGAGGCTCCCTCTGACACCATGCCTGGTAGCCAACCCCCTCTGACTGCCACTACTTACACTACTTATGGTGCATAACATGCTTATGATCAATACTGATTTCCACACTGGGAGCTTTTAGCCTAGCGTGGCCTTGCACACTTGAGATGCGTGGCATTGCCAGTATTTCAGATCCACTATGAAATCCATAAAGAGATGCTCCGCACATATAACTCTGAAATATGCCAGATAGTCTTTCTTCTCTAACGTCATCAGTAGAAGTTCAAACAACATTTGCGTACTATTTTCAACCGTCAAAAAATGAACAAATCCCCCCTCACAATTAGTGCCTGAACAACTTTGCATCTTTTTTCCGAGGTAAAATTGACAAAATCAGACTCAACAGATCTGTTCAATTACTAATTCAACATCCGGAACTTCCAGCTACAAATAGAGGGAAATTTAACTTGATGTCAAAGTTCAGCTTGACAGACTGTGAAACACTTGGAAAAAAAACGGTACAGAATCTCAGGTCTTCCACATGTGGCTTAGACACTCTTCCTACAAATTTCTTCAAAACTGTTTTTCACCTTAGAGCGGCAGATGTCCTTCACATTGTAAATGTATCATTGATGACTGGCACTTTTCCTAAGTCACTGAAAACAGCTGTTCTACGGTACCTTTTATTGGCAAACTTATTGAAAAAGTAGTCTTTAATCAACTAACCACAAAATGGGTATTTTGATTACTTTCAGTCACGTTTTCGGGCAAATCACAGCACTGAAACAGCTCTTATTAAAGGAACCGTATGTAAGAAATGTATTTCAAATAATTATAAAATGGCCCTGATATGTCACTAGACATTAAGAAATCATGTTCATTTCAAATACTTATATCACTGACAACAGTTGTCCGGCCAGGATATTGTCATTTAAAAAGTGAAGTTGCAGCCCTCAACTGATGTTGATGTTGTCATGTTGTGTTTTGGCCTGATGCACCACCCTCCACCTGTCTACTAATCACGAAGTCAGTAGTGTTTCGGCATCCAGGTTGCCAGCTCTGCTATTCAGGGGGGAGGGGGAGGGGATACACCACTCTACAGTAATTTGAAAGTGATTGCAGTACCAGTTTTGGCCACAATCTTACATACTGTTCCTTTAAGGTTTTCAATGGTATACGGCTCAATACAGTTAAATTCAGGTAAATACAGCCAATTCAGGGCAAATATCAGTAGTAGTGCTACTGGACCTTAGTGCAGCATTTAACACTGTTGATCACAATATTTTACTACACAGACTAGACCACTGGGTTGGATTTACAGGCATAGTTATCAACTGGCTCAAATCATATCTACAAGAAAGGAGCTTATTTGTTGCCATAGGCAACTGTACCTCAACACCAATGTCCTTAACCTGCAGTGTTCCCCAGGGGTCGATTTTGGGGCCACTATTATTCAATTTCTATATGCTCCCACTTGGACAAATCATCAAAAATAATTTGATTTCATATCATAGCTACAGTATGCAGATGACACAAAAATTTACTTAGCTCTGTCGCCAAATGAATATGGTCCCCTAGAATCTTTTTGTCAGTATATTGAACAAATCAACAACTGGATGTCTCAAAATTGTCTTCAGCTGAACAAAGACAAAACTGAAGTAATTATATTTGGTAAAAAGGACGAAAGACTTAGGGTTGCCACTCTCCTTGACACAAAAGGGTTGAAAGCAAAGGATATATACTGTTAAAAAACTTGGTGTATTAATTGACAGTGATCTAAATTTCAACAGCCACATGAAAGCAACAACTAAATCAGCTTTTTACCACCTCAAAAATATTGCCAAACTTAGAGGGCAGATGGCAAAACATGATTTAGAAAAACTCATTCATTATCTCCAGCAGGGTAGGTTACTGCAATGGGCTTTTCACAGACCTTCCTAAAAAGACTATCAAACAGCTTCAGGTGATACAAAATGCAGCAGCTAGGGTTCTCACAAAAACTAAAAGTCCCTGCAATGGCTTCCAGTAAGTCACTTTTGAATTGACTTCAAAGCACTACTGCTTGTTTATAAATCAATAAATGGAGCAGGACTTAAATACATATCAGACATGCTTCAGCACCTTCTCGACCTCTTAGGTTTCAGGAGAAAAACCTGTTAGTAAAACCTGCTGTTAGAACTAAACATGGTGAAGCAGCTTTTAGCTGCTATGCGGTTCAGATCTGGAATCAACTTTCGAAAGACATCAAAAAGACCCGAACTGTAGCCAGTTTTAATTCTAGACTTAAGACCAAACTGTTCTCAGATGCCTTCTACTAACTGCATTGAGTTACAAATTCTGAGTCTGCCTTTAAATTATCCATCACCTTGTTCTTGTGTCTTTTATTTTGTCTTTTTTACTTATTCTTTATTTTTAAATTATTGTACCGTGTTTTATGTTTTCTTTTTTATTATGATCTTTACCTTTTAAACTATCCTTTGACTATTGCCCTTCTATACTTTTATTTGCTATTACTGTTTGCTTTTGTTTATGTAAAGCACATTGAATGACTTCTGTGTATGAAATGCACTATAAATAAACTTGACTTGACTTGACTTGAAATACAAAGACAGCCACAGTGATCCCAGCTGAGAGATTAAACCTCTGTAGGTTGCTACAGAGTATTGATTAACACATTTGAGAGTGTGATTGTAAGACCACATCAGTACTTATACATTGCACATTACACTTTGACTTTGTAAAGGATATCCTATGCAATTACGTAGATGTTCTCTATGGCAATTTGCTCTTCTCTGCTATAATTGTATGCAATTACAATACAGTAAAATAGGCTACATATTGTATAGTTGAAACAACAGGCTATATTTAACACCTTTATGCCGCTCTTGTCATTTTTTGTCAAGGTTGTCTAACATTCAGTGCTCTCATTATTCATGCAGTGCAGTACTGAATAGTCCATCTTTTCAGACATTAGATTGTGTCTGTTTGGTGGGCAATTGTGCTGTGTGCTTGTTTCTTTTCACTGAATTGTGCATGTGATCAAAGTTCTGCAACTCAAATGCTTTCTGGACAATGGACAGGGCCTACATCTAATAATATCTCATTCAGAATCTGAGCATCATCAGTTTGTTTGTGAGCTATACAATTTTTCAAAACCAATTTGCCAACTTTCTGCCCTGGTCAGTTTCCCCCAATTGGATTCCCCAGTGTCCCATTTGCCTCACAGTAGTATGCATTTTCTTTTCATTTTTGTGCTTATAAAGTATTGTAAAATTCCCCTTTACTACACCCAGGGCTTTCTCATTTCTGGGCATCACATCAAAAAAGCTGTATATTGTGTAGTTACAGAGCTATACTGCATACGCGCATAGTGAAAGCCCCAAATCAGCAGTCACATAAACAAGGCTGAGCCGAATTACTTCTACCGAGGTATTTTGCCGAGGTATTTTGCCATCTCCACTATGGTAATAACTGCCCCCATCTCCACCCCAAAGCATCCATCTGCCTGGTACTGCAATATCATGAAGCATGTGAAACAGGCATCAGTAAATATGGATACACCTTCAAATCACCTCTGAGTAGTCAAGACTGCCTTTAAGCAGAAGGAGATAATTTCCTCTGGAGGGCAACTGCCAACTGTCTGCGGAACATGAAAACCCTGCCGTGTAAAAAGCATCTTCATATTACAGGAGTAGCCTGCAGAAGAACCACATTTCCAATTCATAATAATGTCAGACTTACTGTAATGTAATCTTACCAGGGTTTTTTTTGTAACAGTGACCTGACGACTGAAAATCATGTCGTCCCACTAAAGAAAGCTGTTATACTACTAAAGAGAGCATTGGAAGATGCATGGCATGGGCCCTTTTGTATTTTAAAGCATGCAGAGGAAGAATTTATTCTATATATATTTATTTATATGAAAATATGGTCAGGCACGGTATTACAAAAGAGAGTCTGACCCTATTTCGAAATCTTTAACACACTTCTGTTCGGAAATGAATTTACTTCACTGAGGTATTATGTAAAAAAAACACACTGGATACATTCTATATTATTTATTTATTTGGTGAGGATTTATTTATTTATTTCCGCAAGATTACTTTGTGTGGATAAATATGCCAGCCTGCTGGTTGCTTAGAGACATCAGATTATGATGCACAATCAATTACAGATACTGGCAGATGGCGCAGGCAAATTTCCACACATAATCTGGACGAATGGATGTGCTTTGGATGAGAGTCCCCTAGATATGAAAATGGCAGACAGACAGACATATTAAGATACATTCAGGTCCGCGAGGTCGGTAATCCCCCTGAGTCAGCACAATTCCGCACGCATGTTAATCTAGTGTGCTGCCTGGGCTGCAACAGGGAGAATTGCTTTAGCGACAACTCAGGGATTTTCTGTGGCTAATCTGCTTGCGCCTCTCTGCCTTGACTTGATTATGGTAATCAGGATTTGATCATCTCAGGTTTATTTATTCATTAGAAACTTCGTTTACAGCGGTGAACCCCCACTGGGGTGGATCAAGCTTTTTATCAAGTGGTCTGATGAGAAACATTGTGATAGAGCAATAACAATAAACAAGTCAGCCTCTCACAACAAATAACACATACATATTAATGTGTAAGAAGGAAAGAAATAATTAAAACAGTTTTGCCATTCAATAAAATAACAAATTGTATTTCAATATTAGAATACTTTTGTCAACAAGGGATATTTTCCTCAGACTTCAGCAATGATTGACAGTCTAAACAACAACTGTGACTTAGAAGTACACATCACACTTAAAAAAAAATGCCTTTCCATACAAGCACCCCATCGAGTGACTGTGGGCGGTTTTCTTTTTTCTACATAAGCATAATCTAGAGCAATCATATTCAAACAGCTTGTTATGTAAATGACTGCCTCTCATCCTCTTCTTGACACCATACCATTTAAATCGCGATACTGGTAGTTTGTGTTTGTGTAATACTTTCTTTCTTTTTTTCAATAAAACAATCATGTGAATAAACAGTATACCTACCAAACAATATGGCAGACACACTGCTGCTCTAAGCTCAATGCTGAAAGAATTGAAAAGGTGCAGTGTTCTATGTGTTGACCTCACTTCCTATGGTCTCAGTGGGGTTGTGTAGAGATGTGGAGGAGAGATGTGAGATTATATTGAGTGGCAAACACGTTTTACTCTTACTGTGAGTGCTCTTGGAGAAACCTCAGACTCTTCTGGTGTCTTGCCAGACGGTTGATTTGAGTCCTACTTTCCCTTCCATCATGTCCTCCTGTGATGGGGCAAACAAGAAAAGTAATGTTAGATGTTTTCCAGATAGAGACAAATTCCTTTTTTCAAAATGGAGCTCCTAATTACAGTGAAGGGAGCGATGGTAATTTGCTAATGGACTAGAAAGAAAAAAATAGCAAGGCAGCTTCTCTTTTTTCAGATAAAAGAATAAATCCCCACACACTCAGCCAAAGAGGCCAGGAAGGAACTAAAATGGCTTTAGAAACAGAATCATTACACATTTGTTGCTCTCTCTTTCTCTCTCTCTCTCTCTCTCTCTCTCTTTCTGAGTGTGTGTGTGTGTGTGTGTGTGTGTGTGTGTGTGTGTGTGTGTGTGTGTGTGTGTGTGTGTTTGTGTTTGTCACAGAGAGAAGCAGACAGGGATGAGGAAGAAGAGACAGCTGTGTGTTGCTCTTGTGAATGAAGGCATCACTTTGCTCAGTGAGTGCATTCAATAACCCCAAGACTTGATTTAATTACATCTCCCCGCCCCCGTCCCCAAAGATATACTACAAGATCCCCAGAGAGCCTTTCATGTCTATTTAAACTGCTTTAATTACACTTTACCAATGGCCCAACATACAGGCTTCATTCTGACAGCACACTTACAACATACATCCCTCTCATATCCCCATGGCATGCATAAACGCCCTGTTTGAGTAATGCAAGAGTTATTGCACCCACTTTACTGCAGTCCCTCCATGCCAATGCCGAGGGGGTTTACTGGGGATATTGAATGTGCTTTCAAAGGCCTGATGAACTCCAACATGGACATTCTTATGCTGCGAGGACTCACTGGTGACTGACGTTAAAGGACCTCCCATTGGCGAGAGGCTGATACACTTCATTTGCAGTGTGAGCTCTAAGGCACGAGCAGCAACACATCAGTGTCGAAAGATGCAGTTACTTATAGAAGCTCTAATGGCCTCTCACTAGTACAACAGTATGTATGTGTGAGTGAAATACCAAAAGGTAGAACAGATAATCAAGCACGACAAGCAACCTTCACTACCACTTCAACGTTATTATTTATGTCAACATCAATGTCAAAACATGACTGAAAACAAATGCATTTTTTATTCAATATTGGCAGCAATTCTGCAAGCACCTTAGCCCAAGAAAACTACAGAGCAGACAGTGAGATTGTAGACAACTGTTTCATCTGCAACTGTTTTAAGATTAGCCTAAATGAACAAATGAATAAACTTGATGAACTAGGAATTCAAAAAAGGTATAGGCTACTGTAATTCACAGATGAAACTGAGGTAGCCCAGCACAAGGTCATAATTCATTACCACATTAGTTGGAACTACTAAAGTTGGGAAATTATCTTGGTTCAAAATTGCATAGCACTATATTGGTTGAACCGACAGTTTTGGGAAACCGTTGTTAAGTTAAGATATTGGTCAGTTGAACGATGCATCGTACCATGCTAGTTCAAAGCTAACCTCTGAAAAAGTGCTAGCAACATAACACATGGCCCTATGTTGACTTCAGCTGCAGTTGGGGGGCACAAATAAAGCCCAAAAACAGGCACCCTCATCCTACCAGTCCAAACCAAGTTTGATCCTCTGCAGCGATCTTCTCTGTTGACCTGGACTCAACCACATACAGTCAGTCTTAGGGAATTCAGAGACTATCCCCCATGACCCCAAACCTCCAGTAGAAGCATGACATTATTTACTACTGCTCAGGATGGCAATTGTAGGAATTGAGAACACACACGTGCGCACGCGCGCGCGCACACACACACACACACACACACACATAAACACACACTTACACGGATTCTGCTCCAGAGAGAATCCAGCAAGACTTCTGAAGGACTGAACAAATCTGTGCCGTGATTTAGATCAAAGCGGAACATGCCGCTACAGATGTTGAAGTGTGCTGTGTTTAATAGGCTTGTGAGATGTCTGGACTGGAACGGCTCCTATCACGATCAATCTAACGTTTTGTTTTGTGCTTAGAAAGCAAATCTGTGTGTTGCATTCAGAGGCGGTAGGGTGGGGTGAGTGGGTGGGTGGGGTGGAGGGCGAGGGTAACAGTGGCGAAGCTAAGACGAGCATGCGAGCTGTAGTTTCTGTTATGTCACATTACGGAATCCGGTCAAAGCCTTTACACTACCTCCTTAAAGCTGCATTACATGGGTGACAGAAGTAGCCTAATGACACTTTCATTAAAGCAGTTTGCAACTTTTACTTTAGCTGAACAAAATAATTACACAATTTAACAATTAAATTGCTATACATCATTTGGACATTTTTCTGTCTATATACTATAGGTATTATACAGTTGCATTGATTTAAGAAACCAAAACAAACTGCTTATTAGTGTTGAAAATCTGCCCTCCAATTATGGGTATTAGATCCCGAACACCATACAATGTGAGCAGATGATGAGGGATCTAATCTCTTTATCAAAGCAGCACTTGTGCAGCTGCCAGGCAGGATTGTCTGCTTGGCGATGATTTGATCCCCAGCACCAGGCCCGGCCCTGCAGTCTTCCGCGGGGGGCGCTGTGAACGTTTGGGGTATTAGCAGACAAGCGTGAAACAGCGCCATCGAGCTTTAATGTGTCCTCCTGAGGTGCTGGTTCAGAAGCCGGCTGCTAAGGAGGATAAACGCAACGGGCCCGAACCGCAACCCCCCTGGCCTTGGGCACACTGAGCTCTCTCTCTTTCTCTCTCTCTCTGCCTCACTTACTTCCTCTTTCCCCTCTCTCTCGCTCTCCATCCACCCTTCTCTATCTCTCCCTCTCTTCTCTTCTCCTCTCCTCTCTCTCTGTCCCTCTAGGTCTGCAGTGCTTAAAGCCACTCTTTTTTGTCAGTATCTCTCGGGTAACTCATGTGGGTGCTTCTCTGTAGTATTAAGAGTCTGTCTTCCGGAAGCACTATGAATGCTCATCAGAACAGGCTATTCCCATGTGGAGACAGTATAAAAAAACATACAGGAAAGCCTATGGTATGTAAAACGCTGTAAAACATGTTTCAGACAAAACGCTACATGTTAATGTATGGGGGGGGCTTTTTTATTATTATTTTGAATGCACAGTCAGGAAATTACAAACAACAGTAAGACTGTGTCTGGTGCGCTGGCTCGCCAAAATAGCTGACTAAACCCTGACTGAATGCTTGTTAAAATAAATGTTGGTCCGCCACATTTTTTGTGCTAAAAGCACTGACTACAAAAGCCATCTTTGTACATCCACGTGGACTACACCTCAAACTTTCAAGCTCAATTTCTGTTGGTTCCTTGCTCGTCACACTATTCAGAGTAATAATAGATTGAAAACCTACAGGTAGGGCTGGGACGGTATACCCCAAAACAAAAATGGATTATGGATGAATTTTGTGACGCCATCAGCCATTACAGCCAATTAAACTTTAGGCAGCAACTTCAAAACCACTGGACCAAATGCTTCAGACATGAAAGAAATAAGCAGTTTATCAGCAAGGCTATCATCATTTAAGAACTGTTAGTCATGACGCTTAATGTTACAACGGTAGGCTACCACACGTTTTAATGGCTGCGTCAGGTTGTAACAAAGGTAGGTCCGAGGCTAGCCTCGACCTACATGTTACATTCTTAATAAACTAGAACATTTTTTAATTCTTTCATTAACTAAACATGTATGACTCCTTTCTGGCCAAATTTCACAGCTTTCACGTTTAACAGCTTTATGTAAATCAAGTTTGAACGGAGAGAATAGAAAAGTGTTACGACTGTGCCAGTTCTCCCCTACTCTCGCATAGTAAACAAATGGAATGTTGGAACATCGCGCTCCCCAACACAAACGCGAATGGTCGGATTCATTTTTTTAATGATACATTTTGAAGTTTTGTTGTGAAAACGGAGGGTTAGCTTACTTAACGTAACTGTGGTTCTCCGAGTATCAATGTCATACTGTAAGATGGTTCATCACATTACACATCATGACATTACGTAGGCCTACAGTACGTGTACACATGTGCAGGCCAATTATAGTGGGATTCAACTTCATGTAGCCTAGGCTAGCCACCTGCAGACGTCTAAGCTGACTGCATAACTCTGAGATTCTGCTACGTTTTCAAACCGGAATTGTGCATATATCATGGTTGTCATGGTTGAAAACGTCGAAGTCGAATCACCCAAATGTTTCACAAATATTTTTTTTTTGCGGTGATGACGGTGACGAGCTCAGACCCGCGGTAGGGGTCACGTGACCGCGGTATTGCCGTAATGTGGTTACCGTCCCAGCCCTAAATACAGGATATGTTCATGTTTCAATATTACATCTAAAGTGGTTTAGTATGAACACAACTCTTTGAGACTGCCTGACAGAAGCGTCAAGAAAACCCCTTACTGCTGTTTGCTGACCAGAGCTCTCCATTGCAAGTGGATGAAACATCAAAAGCACTTGAAAGAAGTACTATACCAATAGCCTTACTTGCATGTGTCGTTCTTTGGAGAAAAAAGTCCAGTGAGTGACCCCAGGCCTAGTGTGAAAAGGATCAGCTTAAGTCAAAGAGAAGTATCGTTAGACATGCAACATCAATCCAATGTATTTGTCCATATTTCATGTCCAAAGTACGCAGAAATGAGAAAAAAAAAAGCCAAAGGCAGGGCTATGTAGTGGTATATACCTATAGTTGTGTGTGTGTGTGTGTGTGTGCTGTGTGCTGTGTGCATGTGTGTTGTGTGTGTATGCTTTGTGTGTGTCTGTGTGTTGTGTGTGTATGCTTTGTGTGTGTCTGTGTGTGTGTGTGTGTGTGTGTGTGTGTGTATGCATGCATGTGTGTGTGTGTGTGTGTGTGTGTGTGTGCGTGTGTGTTAATATCTGAGTCCTAGAACTGTTCAATATAAGCCAAAGTGGATAAGAGCATATAAAAGGCATAGAAAAAAAAAAACAAAGAAGATATAACAGGACAGCACTATAGCTCAAGCACGCAAAGAGACTATTCCCTCTGTGTTGAGGGGATAGAGAGCAGTAATAGACCACCAACTTATTTAGCATGTATTGAATTCATTAAGATCTCATTTACAATGAGAAGATTGGTTTGAAGTAAGCGACCAACTGAATATGTAGTGGGAAGAGACAATATAATACTGAGACCAACATAGTGTATAGGTTGTTTAAATTGATAAAGGACTGACAATTGACAAACAGATTAGGTTAGAATGCCTCCCTGCTTGGTATGCAGGTGTGTGTGTGTGTGTGTGTGTGTGTGTGTGTGTGTGTGTGTGTGTGTGTGTGTGTGTGTGTGTGTGTGTGTGTGTGTGTGGTCAACGGGTAAATGGGTGGATATGACACAAGAATAACACATTTTTCAACCCATTTTTTATGGATACTGTCAGGCTGTAGCGCTACATTCAAATACTGAAAAAACACTATCTTGTGTATAAAAAAACACTATCTTGTGTATAAAAAACACTATCTTGTGTATAAAAAACACTATCTTGTGTATATAAAAAAACCACTATCTTGTGTATAAAAAAACACTATCTTGTGTATAAAAAAGTGACCCTTTCTGTCAGATTCAGCCATATATTCTTTCTGGCTAACTGCTGTGTTCTTCTTCAGCTCTGACAGTGACAGCTCTTACAATGCTGCAATATAATATGTTGCAAAATACCAACATTGCTGGAACTGTGGCTTCTCTCCCAGTAATGTGAGTCTCTAAAACTAACCTCATAACAATTCTAGCTGATACCATAGCATCTGAGAATGAGGAGGAAAAAAGATCAAGCTGGAAGATAAAAATATTAATGTCGGAATTGTCAAATACCCATGTGAATATACTCATCAACACTTATTGATATACTTTCCCAAAGATATTTAGGAACATTATCTTTAAACAGAGACTCTATAAAAAGGGCTGAATACACAGTGAGGAAGTAGATTTAAACATTGAACCTTGAATGAAAAATATACTGTATTTATTTAATGGATGGCCAGTCCATCTCTTTGATTCCAGTCCATCTCTTTGACTTTCTAAAATGCAATAGAAGTGTTCATTACGCCTCATCTGCCCATTCACATACTGTCTCACCAATCAAAAGCATAATGCCGAATGAGAACACAAACCTATCAATTAAACCAATTCAAGGAAATCATTGATTCAATAGCAAGATTATACAATAGATCTCATAAGATTCCCACTCATCTCTGCATTGCACTCTCATACTCAAATGCCATGACTTTTCAAAAATTACACACAAATAGTCACATTTTCAGATTCAGAGCACTTACTACTCTTCCTCCAACATACACATCACAAACTTATCACTAGATCAGTCACACATATGCATCGATTTCATTAGGCTACCTGCTTACAAAAGCAGCTATGGTCAGAGCCAATTTTCTTCACCACCACCTCCCACCACACACACACACACCATCTACACTTAAACCTGGAATGAGATGTCCAATCTCCAATCACATTTGAACGATAAAATATTGTTATACAAAAAAACATAAACATAGACTTTCTGTTGGACAGTTACACTTGCAGCCAGTGATTGATCCACTGGGTATTTCCTAAAGCGGAATGTCCTCTTCTTTCCGAGTGTTGGTGTAACTCTGTGTTGTTTTCAATTCTGTTGACGTCTTTTGTTGCTTTTGTACTGTGATGTGATTTCTGTCTTTTGTGTCTTTTGCCGCAGAACAGGAACCTGCTGTTTTAACTGAGTTTAGCTGTGACTGTAAATGTTATTTTAATCCTTTTCTGTATAATAAATTAAATGAATTAAATACAATTTGGCCCACAGTACAGGAGGGCTGAGTGGATGAAAAACATGCATGCTTTCAGGGGGCAAACCCACAGTTATATTCACTGAATTTAAAATGCTGCAGTTAAATGTGATTTTCATGTCATTTAAGTCCTTTTGTTTCCAAGCAAACATTGTGCTAACTAGATGTACCGCATAGCGGTACAAAATATGACCGCCGCTCAGTCCTGTACATCCGTTCCGCGAAAATAAATCACACTTCAATTTGTCTCCATATTTTACTCCATCCCCCACTCTTGAAACTTTTGTGTATGCTTGTTTGGCATGCCTGAGTGTGTGTGTGCGGCTGCACAGAAAGTACCCTACTGGTGCTGAAAAGGTGAATAGATTGTAGAATAGCCAAAGAAGATGTAGAATTGTTATAAAACCTTTAAAATCTCTAAACAATCACAAGTAGGGCAGTTCATCACAGTTCATCCATTGCAACTGGATTGATGAAAGGTCACTTACACCTGTAGGCTACATTGTATTTGGGAAAAGCAAAAGGTATCAGCATAATGTTATTTATTTATTTATTTTTTTATGTATTTATAAACAAAAAACATCTCTGTCAGTTCCATGCCGTTTTCAACAGCTATCAAAACAAAGGTCATTTTGGATGGATGGATTTTTGTGAATGTTTCTTCTTCTACATAAGATTTTAGTCATCTTTAGTTCATGTAATACTTTATTGTCAATGCACAAATTAAGTAACAGTAGTCTGAAACGTTATTGTTAATGCACAAATTAAGTAACAGTAGCCTAGTCTGAAACGAAATGCTGTTTTACATCTAACCAGTGGTGCAAATAACTGACAAGTCCAAATGGGCCTTCATGAAATGCGCCGCTAGACTGTTCATACACATTTTAACGGGCCAAAGTTGAAAAGCTTTTTGTCCGTTATTGTTAGTGCAAATATAGGCTGATTCATGTTCCTTTGCATTGTTTAACTGAGGTCCATGGCTAGTCTGGCTTTCATCAGACCAAGCTCAATCTTTTAAGAAATCAAAAAATAAATAGCGGGCAGATCAGGCTGGGTTCACCCAGCCTAGTCCATAGGCACCCGATATTGTTTAATTTTCCGATTGAGATATACACGCTCTGGCTATTCTAAATGCAAAAATGCATCAGGGAGTTATGACAAAACGGTAACTAACAAACTAGATCCTAATAGAAAGTTGTTAGCTTCCCTAAGCTACAGGTAGGATTATAGGTAGGCCTATTGACAACATAAATTGTCAATAGGCTATGGCTATACACAAATAAAATCTCCTTTGGAAACCAATGGCTTCACGCTTACAGTATCAAGCGGACTTAAACTGTCATATCGCGGGCTTAAAGTTGTAATAACATTCACGCAGCTCCATGAGTCAAGGAAAGCCAATGAAGTAGCCACTTCTAAATGGGACCCACTACACAGTAGCTTAAGGTGTTTTGCTAAAAGCAGCCATAATGAAATGAAGGTGTCATTGTTTGATACTTCACACACACGCAGCTTTTAATTTCACAGACTACAACTACCAAGCTGTAATCAAAGCACATCGATTCCCCTCACACCCTGCACGCACTTTAAAAAAACAAAATAAACAGGCGCCTCAGTCTCACGCGATGTATAGGCAAAACTGTATCAGACCGTGTAACGTTGGTAAATCTTCCATTGCACAGAATGATTTTGTAGCACGCAATAAATGACAGTCGAAAAGATACAAACAGTGCTGCTATCAATTTGCTTGGTATAACCGCATTTATAGTTTTCTACAAATGCAATCAATCAAATGCCTCCATCACTCAACCAACGCTTAACGGTAACATTACCTAGGTCCTTATTGATATTACAAGATTAACGTACCTGCAGTAAAAACCAAGCATGTCCGAGAAACATCCTTAGATTTATTTCGGCTTCAAGAAGAAATGGGAATTACACTTCATGTGAACATCGTCCTATCCTTATTAGATGTTCGCTGCGGTAAATTACAGTCCTTGTATGAAGCGCCCATTGTTTTTTCCAACCCACTTTTAACTTCCAACAAAATTACGCCTCACTGCAACGATGCGCCATCTAGTGGACAAACGACTACTTCGCCAATACTGAAAAATGCAGCCATGATGATGATGATGAATATTTATTTTGGCTTTCTTTTAATCCTACTGATTTTCATTTTTTTTACCGGGGCAAATCACAAATGAGTGATTATGAGCCAGGTTGATGTGGGCCCTTGAGACCAACATACCATAAAAGATTCACAGAGAACTGTGTCTGCCCTACCCTCCTTCGGGGTCCAGTCCAGCGGGGGGCTGCAGATGAAAACGAAAATGACGGTTCCATGCTATCCATGTGGGGTACATGCTCACCAAGTTTTGTGTACCCGGTCTTTCAGTGTCCCGAATCCTTGTTGGTGTACGCCACTAAATGTACACATAAATTATTTTATTGTAAGGCCCCCATGAACGAAAGTACACAAAACTTGGCATGCATTCAGAGGGTGTCATAATGATCCTACTCTTTTAATTTCGTGCAGTTTTGACCTTGTCAGCCAGAGATATTGAGATGAAAACACCTCATTTTTGCTTTTAATTTTAACTAGGTGGCGCTTATACATGAAATAAGTGGTAATGGGATGGGTTGACATGCCCCTTAAGACCAACATACAAAAAAAAAGGTGGACCTCCTAGGCCCTACGGTTCTCGAGATATTCACAGAAATATGTCTCCGCCACCTACAGGCCAGTTGGTGTATAGTAACATAAATTAATTTATTGTGTGGCCCCCATGAACGGAATTCCACAAAACTTGGCGTGCATACATAGGGTGTCATAATGATCCTACACTTCCAATTTTGTGCAGTTTTGACTATGTTAGGTCACAGATACCTTCAATTACACCACCTCATTTTTACTTTTTTGTGTTTAACTAGGTGGCGCTTATACATGAAATGAGTGGTTATGGAATGGGTTGACATGGCCCCTTGAGATCAACATAAAAAAAAAAATGGTCCTCCTAAACCCTACGGTTTTCGAGATATTCACAGAAAACTGTGTTCGCCCTACCCTCCTTCGGGGGTCCAATTCAGCGGAGGGGCTACAGATCAAAACGAAAACGATGGTTCCATGCTATCCATGTGGGTTACATGTCCACCAAGTTTTCGCGGTACCCGGTCTTTCAGTGTCCCGGAATCATTGACGGAAATTTGGGCATGCGAAAAAAGAAAAAAAAAAAAAAAAATCTGATTCAAACCTATATATGACCGCCGCCACAAAGCGGGCGTCATAATTATGTGTAGATCATAAACATGGGAAATTACAGAATTTAGCAGGGCAGTATTTTACTACTCCATTATCTCAGCAGAAATCCAAAATTGTTCCATGTTTTCACCTATGATGACACCTACTGTCCTCACCTTGCTTTGCCAGTACAAACGAATGACACACGATGCAATCCATGCAATGGCAGGGATTGCAGGTAATAACAGGCATACACAGTATGTAATTCTAGCAATCTTACATGATGCTGCTGCATGCTATTGTAGGATTGTGTTCCGCATCTTGGCTTCGAGTACAGGTCCCAAACTTAAGGGTGATTTTCCTCTGTTTATTGTTCTATTTTTTATTTACTGTTCTATTTTTGTAAAAAGATGCGCTATACTTCAAAGGTGTAAGCAACGTGCTTTGTCACATATTAATTAACAATCAACATTACATGGAAATCAGGATTTACTCTATTGTACATGTAGATGATTGTGCTGAACATGATGTCTGCCACATACGGTTTTCATGATTTTCAGGTTTATTCCTTATGAGGTGGATGCCGCCATCTCCAAGCGCCCTTCAGTTTTGTTGTTTCTCATGGGAAACTAAAGGAATCTGCATGACTCTGATTCTTTAGTATGAATAACTGTCATATATGGATCCATATTTTTACATAGATCCATTTTGTATGATTGTCTGGCAAATCGCCAGAGGAAACACATTGTACTCACACAACCTATAAAAGACATACAATTTCAATCCACCTGCCACCGCAACCTGACAAGTCAACTCGATTTCAAGCACTTCCATGCAACTACCACTCAGGCAGACCCTTTGAATGCTGAATGAATTAGGTAACTAGAAATCCAGCAATTGAGAATTTCATGTCTGAATGTCCGCATGTATAAATTGTCTGTTTCGTGTGAGAGTTGAGGGAAGGTGCAGTTACACAGTCTCTCTTTCCCAATACTTTGTGTCACTGAAACTTAACCTGCCAGCAGTTGAAGTTTTGTATGCACTTCCAGATGATGGACTGCACATAAACTGGAGGCATACTGCATTCGGTAAGACAACAGCACTGACCAAGGTCAGATCATCTGTTAGAATCGTTATTAACGATTTGTTAAAACTACTTAAGAATCCTGTTGTTTCACAATATTGCTTTGGTTCTTTGGTTAGGCATTCAGGCGACTAGTAGCACATGTGGTACTGTGAAAGAGGGCCGTTACGTATCCAAAGGGTACAACAATCAAATTATTTGGACTGCCACCAGCCAACTGCGATACAGTATCTGAAAACATTTATGAATAGGGCAAATTCCCTATATGTCAACTGAACTATCGACAATAGTAAGTTATAGTAGTAAGATGAAACGTAAGAATGTTCTCACCCAAAGAAAGCCCATATAACAGAGTAAGAGGCTTATCAAAAATGTTCACACAGAATATATACTACAGATCTGTCTCTTAGGTACGAACACAACGCATCATGATGTATCTTACAAAATCTAAAGTAAATAGAGCATTCTTCACCTTACTTCATCACCACCACCACCACCACCTCATTTGAAGGCATGGCACACGTGCATGTACATGTGTCCACATGACCTTTGTAACTCCTTCCTCATCTCATTCTGAGCCTGGAAAAACGCTGCCAGCTGGGTTGTGGTTTATGATAAAGTTTTCTTCGGGCCATTTCTTTTAATCTGAAGGAAGGAGTAGAGCGGCGTCTGAGGACCGTTTCAACCAACATGAATCAATCGGGTTCATTTGAATTATCAGGTGCATTATTCATAGTCCACTACTAATTCAAAACAGACCATACGCAGGGCGATCAGTGCTTGAACTGGTTGTACGGTAACACACAGACAGAGTTAAACAGAGAAGGGCAACTGTGTTATCTCTCTGTGCTCATCAAGGTCACATGTCAATCGTATAGTCCAAGCAAACAAGGACTATAATTACAGGGACAGATTATAACATTTCAGATCCAAGTTGAATTCCCATGGTATTCATCTTGTTTCTTTGTTTATCCATAAGGCAATGCAACAGAGGGATAACTACAGTATTGTTCCCTTTAACCCCGTCATGCAGCTCCTCCATAAATGGCAACAGCCAGATGTGTCATTACGGTTTCTTCTGCTTGTCATGTTAATCTATGCGCGGTGCTTGAGAGGTCAGATGGCACGACCCTTTCAGCCCTTTGTGTCTCTCTTATGGCATCCTGGGGATTTCCTCAGGATTGTCCTAAAGCTGGGGTTTGATCGTTCCAGCTGTTCATTCATCGTCTCCCGTGCCAAACATGCTGGCATTTCCTTCACTTTGTTTACTTGTAGGTGAATCTGTGTCACACATGCAGGGAACCTTTGGCACTCCACTCAACCTTGTGTATCAGTATATTCCATGCCATATGTCCCTGTTACAAGGCTGGACTGCTAATCTGGTACACCAGGGTTTTTTTGCAGTGGTCCTGCAGTGGTCCTACATCTTGGCTTTGAGTAGAGGTCTCAAGCTTAAGGGTGATTTTCCTCTGTTTACTGTACCTCAAGCCTCAATGATTTCTATTTTTGTAAAAAGGTCCTACTGTATGTACATTGGGGCCAAAAATATTATTTTACATGTTTTTTTTATATTTGCACAGCAACTGTTCATTTTCTAAGGTTAGGGCTACTGACACTGAGTTGACCGAATGACATCTCTTGCTAGATACCGCCCCTCTGCTCCCCTTCTGACCTCTCTGTTTTGCTTTTGTCAGATGCGGTGGCTCAGTGCCAAAAATCTGTGAATAGGAAAGGGCATCAAAATGGATAAACCAAAGCACACACACACACACACAAAAAAATCTAGATGGCGGATGCCACCAAAAGTGCATAAATAGCAGGCATATTTGCTACAAGGGGCTGCAGGCAGTAGCTTCAACATCAATACACGACATTGTGCAGCAACAGGTGGAGCTTGGAGGAGGAGGGGTGACTAGCCATGGTCAATGCCAGGCAGAGATGCAGGCGTGTGACTAGGAAGCTGAAAGGGACAAAGTGACCATGACAGGGCTAAGGACAGAATGAGCAGGAGGAGAAGTGAGCAAGATTGTGATTCACAATGACTCAAAGGGAAGTGACATTAGCAATTGTGTGCAATGCCACGATAAACATGATCATGATTGATTATTGTTTGATGATAATAACATAATGATAACACTATCATGGTGAGGCTGCTGGGATGCTTTTATCCATAGAGCAAACGCCTACATATTGTATTCTTGAATTGGATATTTTGAAATCATACTATCTTTGAATCTCAAACACTTATACTGTAAATGATGCTAAATGATGTTAGAAAAATAATTAGTATTACCGTATTTTCCGGACTATAAGTCGCACCGGAGTATAACTCGCACCAGTCAAAAAATGTGTCATGAAGAGGAAAAAAACATATATATTAATATATACTGTATATGTTGCACCTGAGTCGCAGGACCATCCAAACTATGAAAAAAAGTGCGACTTATAGTCTGGAAAATACGGTACTAGTATTACTGTAATAGTATTTCTCCTTGAATATGGAGATTCACGTCTGATAAGCAGGGAGATAGTGAGTACACTGGTCAACTTGTACTATTACAGTAAATTGTTCTGGGACCTATTCAATCTCAAAATAGCTTTAAAAGGAGACAATGACCAGTGCCTAAAGGCTGTTAGTAGATACAAAAGTTCAAGAGGACCAAACTGGCGATACCACACTATTGATTACATCATTCAAATTTTATAAAGATTTTTTTAAGGGAGCTTGGTTATCCGATCATAGAATTTATGCAATGTAGGCTACTTAGTGCCAAGAAGATCACTCATAGAACAGCTGCTACTCCTGATACAGTCAACAGACACAATAGCTAATTCAGCATTGATGATACAAACTATTATTTGAAATTACACAGCAAAAAGGGTTTTATTTAACTACCCCACTACACACAAACCAAGTTCTAAATATGAGTCCAATACATAATAGTTCTTTGTCATGGTCATAATTCCTTATTTACTGTGATGCTATGATGCTGTTTCACTTTAATGTAAGGAGATATGCAATGACAGATGGCTTCATATTAATGAATATTAGTTTCTCAACCACTGATATGTGTAAGCTTATGCTTTTAGCAACCATAGCATTCAATTTTCCCTGAATTGATGTTTTACTTGTGCCCAGATTGAAAATATTTGTTGGCCAAAGAAAACAAATCCCCCCTTGAAATGGGGATTGAAAAGGGAAATAAGAAATGGGAGGGAAGTCTCAAGAGTGGAGTGATTCCATCATTGTAACCATTTAAGTGACTGCTGGGAATACCATTTGGAATATGTATCCTGTTCTGTGTTTCATGTGTTTGCTCCTTAGTATTATCAGACTTATACAGAGTCCAATGCTATTATGCACCCATTTTAAAAGTACAGTTACTGCTCAACCTATAAGTAGAGCTGGAGTGTTGATTTATTGTGGGCTGTGTGCTGATAATTCAGGTATCACTTGGAAATAAAAAGTTGGTTACAGCGGTATCAAAAAACTTGGTTAAATTGAAATAACGCTCATGAAAGACTCTGAGAAGCTCCTTCACACTCAGGTCATCCAAGAGATTTCCCATTTACAAAGACACCGAGTCCTTGGTGAATGTGTTTTCTTCTTTCCATTGTTGGATGGTATCACTGACACTGGGGAATAGAATGTCTCCCTGTTCTATCACAAAACAAAGACATTCAAGGCACTGATCTGCACAGTGCCAAGCATTTCACAGAAATTCTTGAGCGACAACGATAAACAGAACAAAAGAAGGAATAGCTTTTTGGCCAGGCTTAAATATGAGCTTGTGTGCCTCATCTGGTGTCTGCCATTTAAAAAAAAACATCTTAACCAAAAACTGGGTCTAAGATTCTGAAAGATAACAAGCCACCCAGGAACGACCTCTCCTTTCAGCTGATGTGTCAAGAGAGTCAAGATGCGACCCCTCAGTTCTCTCTAGCCCATCCAGAGCAGAAACCTACAAGGACGTAATGTCCCACTCTCTCAAAGATGGACTCCCAAAGGATTCTATCCATTAGACTGTTGTCTCTGTTGTTGACCCGATGACCATAACTAAAAGAAGAACTTTCCCATGCATGTGTGTGTGTGTGTGTGTGTGTGTGTGTGTGTGTGTGTGTGTGTGTGTGTGTGTGTGACAATCCAAATTAAACTAAATAATGGAGAACCACTGTGTACAACAAATGACAGTAAGAATATACAGTAGTTGAGACCAGATAGAAGTAGAAGTAACAGAAAAATAAGGTTGATTTTTGAAAACAAGCAAAAAGCTACTTTTGGGTTTAGCCTGTTGTTGTTGGTAGCCAAACCCAACAGTGGCCATTACACTAAAGGAAGAAGAAGAAGAAGAAGAAGAAGAAGAAGAAGAAGAAGAAGAAGAATTTCTAAGAATTTCCTAATTCCAAAGAAATTCAATGAATTAATGAATCAGACATTTTTACATTTTATGATAATAGTGCTACTCACATCATGGATCCAAGGCACATCTCCCATCACCTAATTCATGTCACCCCACATGTTTGGCTTTCCGTTTCCCATCCAGGGGTGCGTTTCTACAAAAGTTAGCAACGATGTTGCTTAACCACCATAGTACAGTACGACGCAACATTGGTGGAAACAGTGGCAACATGTGTAATAGCCCACTCAGATGCAGTGATGACAGTAACACGTTACTTAGTAACGCGCAAAGATTCTAGAGCGCTACGCGCAAGATGGATTACTGGCAGGAGAATACATTGGATATATTGAAGTACGTTCTATGACTCTATGGGCGCCATTTTAGTAAGCTCAGGTGTCGTCACAGACGCTGGCTACCGTGGGAATCCTATGGCGCTGATCCTAAAATGTTAACAATACTTTGTTCTGGAAAGCTGTATGTTGAAATTACGAGAAACTCAATAGACCACACCATGTCTAGACCAGTTAAATATATTGTATAAAGACAATGTCAAATTATTTCCGAGGGTAAATTAGGCTAGGGCACTGACATCTGTCCATCATCCACCAAAACTAAGTTCAATGGGTCTATAGCCAGTGTTGGAGATAACGCGTTACTGAAATTTTGTTTCGTTCAACTTTATTGGGAAACGAAGTAGTCTAAAGGTAAATTTAAATTTTAGTAATTCGTTACAGTTATGAATAACTGTAACGTCCATTCCTGCATTAGGTCTACTCACAAAATCTGTCTAGCCTATTAACTTCCCGACAAACACGGGACGTCCCCCGGACCTTATGCCGACATTCACGACGTCCCCGATTGGTCCCGAACGTCATGTTCTCTAGCGGACGTTCCGGTCGTCCGGCGGAGGTCGAAGAGAAAGCACCTGTTTGACATAGGCCTACGCGTAACCACGGGCAGGCCTGAACGGGCCTAGGCCCGTCTACTTGTCAGTCTTGCCCATCCGATTAGAGGGCTTTCCTTCGTTTAGGCCTACGCTCACCATCTTAAAAAGATGCGCAAGTCAACACTGCCCTGAAACTCAAGAATCAGTCAAATCGCGAACAGCCACATCTCCGTTTAATTGTCAGGTGTGATGAAATACGTTCATATTCTACTTTTTATGTCATAAACGTTGCATGCCTATGGAAAGGTTTTGTGGTAGGAATAATTTGAGGATTTAAAGTAGTATAGCCTAGGCCTAAATAATAGGACTAGAGCTAATTTATAACTCAAGCAAATTGTCATCATTGCACAAATTAAGTTCAACGGTTAGATTTATCTAGGCGTGTTTTAAGTTGGCTGCAGCCTGTAAATAGGCTAATGATTTTGAAATGATTTGAAAACGAACTTCTGTGGTCATATGCATTTTACATAGGCAAGCAGATGTTTTTGACTACATGAAAACGATACAAATTAGTGTCAAGCACGGTTGTGTTTAGCCTAGGCCTACCATTTGCATTTATTTAAGTTATGAACATCAGACGCTTGAGTGAAATCTCAACCTTATTAGTGATTGATAGGCTATCACCCTATAGGCGCTGTGTTTAAGCAGGCCGTGAACAAAGGGTTAACTTATAGCCTACAGGTAGAAAACAGAAAAATTGTGACAATATAACGTTAGCTAAGTTAGTTTGCCTGCTAGCTAGCTTATCAGTAGGCTATACAGTCTCTCAATGGGATTTTATGTGATCTATAATTTACCTGTAGGCCTACAATAGCTACTTCTGTCTAAATAATAGGCCTTTACCTCTCCTTATTCAGTGTAAATTTGGAAAAAGATCAATCGGGCCTTTCACACTGTCAGTTCTTGCAGTTCATTACCGAGTAAAAAAAAAAAAACAGCTGGCAACGTTAAAAACAGCTGTTCAGATGGGCTCATAGAATTGGAACTGTATAAAATGTTGCGCTGAGCTTTCCAAAATGGCGCCCTGTTGGGCTCAGAGAGCGTATTTCATGCCTATGACGTAACTGATCTATCTTGCTCCGCTCTAGAATCTTTGGTAACGCGTTAGGGTACGTTCAGACTTAGCGTCTTTTTCTGACAAAAGAAGTTATGCAGACCGCTTTTTCAGTTTGAAAAAAAAAATCTGCCAGCGTTCTTGTTCCAAAAAGCAGCCGGAAGCGTCTTTTTGCGATAGACAAAGTGACTAACGTTACGTGTGGGTACAAAATGTCGCGGAAGAGAAAACTCACGTTGGCTATTGCTTTTGGTATGTTATGGTAAAGTTGTAAAGTCATGTCAAACAATTCCCTATGCTCAGACACTAAAACGAGTGTCTCGACCGGTGTTCTGTCACCTTCTCCATTTTTTACTTGGTTGTCATGGGAAACCACAGGTCTTGGTAACCTGCTTGTGATCGGTCATCCGTAAAAAAGACAGCATGACGTATGGCGTTTTTCCGCTAGAAGTTGAACATTTCTCAACCTGTGAGCTGCAGAAAAAGATGGTTGCAGTCACGTTTTAAAAAAAGCCGACGACTTTTTTAAAAACACGGTCTATTTTGACCACTTTTTTCGGTAACGAGTAATCTAACGCGCTACTATTTACAAACCAGTAATCAGATTAAAGTTACTTATCTAAATCACTGTGCGTTACTATTTTTGTCATTTTCCTTAGTAAAAAGATATATTCTTTGCTTTCTTCTTGTCTCGGGGATTAACGTCATGTAGGCCAGTGGTTTTCAAAGTGGGGGCCGGGGCCACGGGGGGGTGCCAGGGGGGCCTCAGCAAGTTGGAAAGAAAAATAAAAGCAACAAATAAATACATTTGAAAATTTTTAAATATACCCATTACTATGAGGGTTGTTATACAATGCCATTATAATAATTTGTCGCATATCTGAACATTATTTTCCATGATAATGACTGGGAATAATAGTAGAGTGATAGCTCTCATATAGCAGAAAGCCCCAAATGTAATTTTACACAATGTATGCTCCATCACAAAGTGCTTGTGGCTAAAATAATTATTAGAATGAGCTTAATGTATTTTTTAATTTGCCGTAGTATTGTCGATGGGTTTAATAACACATCAAGGGGTCCTTGGCCAGAACCTAGTGGTATTTGGGGGGGCTTGTCAAGGAAAAGTTTGGGAACCCCTGATGTAGGCTATGCCAACCTTTTCAGCATGAGGACAACTCACGTGTAAAACCATGACACAAACATAAACACCAATGGAGGGAGGAGAGAGATGCACGTTTTATCTATACAGTCATTATTTTGAGTTTATGTCAGCTAAACATGACAACATTAAGGTACGTTGTACATTCTGTGCTGGCGACAAAGTGCTGTCTAGCTAGACATCCCAAGTCTCCCGAAGTTTTGGGAGTCTCCCACAAATTGATATCCTGACGCCCGCAAATTACATAAAATCTCCCGGAACCTAGAGTGAACAAGAGCACGCAAGCCAGACCGGACTTCAAATCGTGTGTGCATCTATGTTTAACACGCACACAACGGAGAGGGAGAGAGAGAGGAGTTGTGCGTGTGTGCCTGCAAGCGCATCCAAGACAGAGCAGCATCCTGGTCTGTTTTGCTAAATCAACCAATCAGTTTTCAGTGTAGCCTAGATGGGCTTATATCTCTTTTCTCCCGAACTTAATTAATCAGTTCAGTTAGTGTATCTAGGTACAGGAGCGTCATGGCAGAGTCAGTGCCCCTCAAAAAGGAACATTTAAGACCCATTTCACATCAGACTACACAAAAGTGTACCCAATCATAAGAGTAAAACATAATGATAGTATTGCACACTGCACTGTTTGTAACAGTGACTTTAGCATTGCTCACGGCGGGTTAAATGATTGCAAAATACTTGTTGAGGTGAGTTTAACAAGTGTCATTTCATTTGCATATTACTCAGGCCTATACTAGATGGCTAGTTGCCAAGGCTACATGAAAAGGCCAAACTACCAAAATCTACATATTTTACTATCACAATTTCTATCAATAGGCCTTCCTTATTTGGTGTACTGACTAGACATTATTGAACAAACATCTGCATTTCAGTATCTAAGTAAGTTAGGTTGGGATGTCTGCTATACATTGTTGGCATTACTGTTAAAATGCACTTCCAGTATAGTGAGCAATTTATTGGCAAAACCGGTTATCATTTTTATGTTGAGGCGGTGGGGCTGTTGTCGGCAGCTGCTGAAAGTAACTAATAAAGTAACTTGTAATCTAACTTAGTTACTTTTACAGTGTTTTTACAGGGGTTACAGTAGGTGCCTTGCTCAATATTTGTCATTATTTGTGTCTATTAAATATTTAGCTTAGGCTAAATGTTAAAAAATGTATAGCCTACCTCGGCAAATTTTAAGTTATCGCCCAACGATATTGTCTGTCTGGTGGCTCAACGGTAACATGGGAGAACCCCAAACGCGACCAGAGTTCATACAGTATCCTACCTGTAGCCTCCTTATCACTTTTGAGCAAGAATAGCCTGAGCATACGAGACACAACAATCGTTTTGGACCCTAAATATTTATGTACTATAGATAGTTACTCTACATCGAGAGACCATTAGGAACATGTCATCAGTTAAAAATAACAGTTTTAAGTAAAGTTGGACAGGTTTTTCTGGTATTTCCACGTGTCACACTAGTTCAACTGCACATACAGTAGTCAGAAGCAAGAGGGTAATCTCACCTAATGAGGGAATCAAACCTACATTGTCCTCATATTAAGTCAACTGCTTTAACTACTGTACCATTGACCATTGTATTTTTTTCCAGTGTCTATGAATAGCCTACCATAACACTAGCCTATCAAAACGTGCAAGCCAACACTCGAATTAACATAAGTAGCAAGAATGAGCCCAGCAGGGCAGTCTTTTAATGAACATTAAGCCAACAGCATAGAGCAATCATTGAGTCACGAGAAAAACAACCACTTTGTGATTTTTGGTTAGGCTTCTGCCTTATCCTTTAACACTCATGACATCACCAACCGGAACTACCAAGGAACGACACAAGTGCGACTGCTCAGGGGCAGTAGTTCCAACCACCAAATCCACCAAATCCATGAACCATGGTTCTAACTACAGGCTGCGATAGAAGTTAGCCAACTACGCTTTCTAGAAACGCACCCCAGGTCGACAAGGTGAGTGCTTTCTACTCTCATCTACAAGAAAAACAGTGCAAACAAGGTATATACTCAGCCTGTGACTCTTTGTGTCTCTTCGATCGTGTTCCCAAAGCAGCCTGCTCTACAAAGACACTGCTATTAGCGAAGACAGGACTGACTGTCGGATCTATAAAAGAGGGAGTCTTCTGTGTTGGTTGAGCAAGTCCATTTAGCTGGTGTATTGTAAGCAAAATGTTGAATCCAGGTGCTAGACAACCAGGAGTGGGGATCTCTCTGATTTACAAGGACCTTTACAACCAGACACATGAAAGGTAAAAAGAGACTAGGAGTTGCAGGAAGTGGGGAGTTTTAGACTACACAACACGGTGACTTGCATTTCACTAATTACAGATCCTAAGCATTTCCTGTTTCTCCGGTCTACATGTGTTACCCTTTGAAAAGGTATTCCATCACTCTAATGAAGGAAAAAGAAAGCAACTGAAGACAAATAAATATATATGCATGGGCACTGTGGCATTTCCTCCATGCTGCTGTGAGGGCATTGCAGTTGACAGCGTCACAGCAGAAATTTACACTCATCACTCCCTCATTTAGCCAACCCAATAAATACATAATTAGATATTGTCTGAAAAAGATGTCGTTCTGAGTTTCTGGGCATCTTTGACTGATGCAGAACACCATTTGGGAGAACAGGACTCATTTAACAAGTTTAAGAGGAGTCTGTGGTTTGGAGTTGGGTTTTTTTTCTGAATCCAAGCCTGGATCGTCGATCAGTTTGCAACAATGAAACATTCCACAGTGGCGCACAAAAACATGTTTGGATTCATGAAAAACCCATCTCTCCGATGAGTGTCGGTCTCCCCAGAGAAGTGACCTGTTTTGGGCTCCGGCCGCCCTTCACCTACAGCCTTTCCCGCAGATGCATCCTCACCTGTCAAACTCCACTGCAGCTGCGAACCAGCAAAGCTTTCATCCACTGTCAGCACCAGCGAGCCATCTAAACGAGCCTTTTTCTTAAGGAAATATGAAGCACACACGCGCGCGTACACTACAATTCTCGCCTTCTCTCTGCCTGTCTCTTTCACTCTGTCCCTCACCTCTATTCAACATCTCAGGTGAAACGGAAATACAAGATGTGACTCATGTATACTCGTAAGAACAGTCGTGTTATTTAGCAATGGTTACAGTACCTTCCAGAATTATTTGGCACCTCTGCTAAAATTTTCCGGTTCTTTATTTTCCTTTTTCTCAAAATAAATTTGCTTCCCTTCAAGGTTGGATTTTCCCTATTTTTTTCATTGTGAGATTATAATAAATCACCAACAGATTATTTTTTTATACCCGTTTTTTAATCAACTTTAGCAGAGGTGCCAATAATTCTGGAGGGTACTGTATATAGTCTGTACCCTGTGGCCTCAAGGTTGTGTCATGTCTTTCTACAGCACACACAAACACACACACACACACACACACACACACACACACACACATTCACCCACAGTCATCCTGCCGTCCGTGCGTTTTGTTCCACTGATCTCGAAGTCCATTCCGAGGGTCACAGCACAGATTTAGTCCGTCGTTCTGGAATAATTAACTCAACAAAACATGACAGCGCATTCATTAGTGGCGGAATTCACTTGGGGAATCTGGAGGTGGGACAGTCAACATCATCAGCCCCTTATTTACACAGAGTAAAGCACTCAAACATTCAATCAGGAACAGAAAATTGCATGTTCCTTATCTGACAAGCCCTCGCCGTTGGTGTGGAGTAAAAAGTGAAGTTAATATTGTCGACCTAACCTGGCCTTCTTCATCTATCACACATAATCTCATGCTTTGTTGGTTCGCCCTTGTGTAATTACGGCAAAGACTGATATTTGCCATTTCAGGTGACAGGCACACCAAAGGATAGTGGGAAGACAGAAGGAATACAAAGAGATCACTATGACCAGCAGAAGCCCAACTATCAGACATTAGCCAAACCACTGACAAGCAGCATCTACATCATACTGCATAAAGAGAACGTAAAGAATATAAATGACATAAAGAATATAAAGTACATAAAGAATATGTACACTTTTATATGATATGATATGATATGATATGATATGATATGATATGATATGTATGATATGATATATCGTTTTCCATACCATGGACATTTTGAGACGCTGTTTCATTATGGAATATGCACATTTTCCACTCTATGTTCTAGAGCACATCTTGATAAGTGTCTGAAAATAACAAGATACAGCTGTCTCCTGTTGAATCAGAATGACTGAATGGCATTCTTCTCTGATAATGAAGCAATTGTCTACATTCACAATATTTATTTGAATTTTATCCTCATTATGCACAAGTGCATTTCAGGTTTTAGAAAGCGGAGTGACGGTTCTAATCCAAGCACAAGAAAAATTAAAAGACAGAAAAAAATCATAAGAATGTGCCAAAACAACTTTTCAATCAAATGTGAGCGGACAAACATTTTTTCAAAGAATGAAACCCAGTGTCTTGCGAGCGATTTCCACTGAGCAGCTTTTGTCAGGCTGCCACGGTAAGCTGGATCATCATGTCATTTGCTGATTAGGCCTTTGTCAAGTCGCTGTCGCCTGAATGGGGGCCATGCGAGCTGATCCGAGGCACTGCCCCGTTCCAAAGCGCTGCCATTCCATGGGCACGGCTCCTTTTCAAATCCTGCCAATCCGCTCTCGCTCCCCCTTTTCCCTGCGTTTGGGGAAGAACGGCGGTGGTGGCTGTGGTGGCTGTGGACGCACGGCGATCCCGTGTCACGCACGTGTGCTGCCTCATGGTTTTGAAAACTGCGTAATTTCTGAACAAGGGCTCCCATGATAGCTCTCTGCTTTGAGTAGCAATTAATGCTTTTTCTTGCTCACTGGCTTGTCAAACGCATTAATCTGTGGCTAGGGAGACTGCTGAAGTGAGAGAATGAGATGGAGAAAGAGAGAGAGAGACAGAGAGAGAGAGAGAAAGAGAGAGAATGAAGAGTGAATAAAAACCAAGGAAGGACAGGATTTCCCCCCCTTTTGTCCAGACTAAAAACAGCTCTCTTCCTCTGCAACATATGTATTGTATCATATACAAGTAGTATTACACAATACAACAATGTCATCTGTCCCACATAATCGAACTCTGACAGAATCTTTGCAGAGCAGAACAGTACTGTAGGTCAGAGGTAAAAATGTCAAGGCAAGAATTTGGTTGTGACGAAGTTGGATCAAACCCATTTTGGTTTAAAGGAAACCTCCTGTCTAAGAACAATCTGATGAGAGCTAACTTTCTTTTGGGACCAAAATAATGTTAATTTGAATGTTTTTGAGTAAAACAGGAATTTGCACTTGCAAGGAAATAGCCCATAGCATAGCCTTGTGGACAAGCTTATGACGTCAAAGTAAGTTGTGATTCAAGGAATTTTGGTCCCCAACGACAGTTTACACACACTATTAAAAAATAAACCCTGGATTGTTCTTTGGTTTCCTTATTCACCCACATAAGTTTATGTGTGTTTATTCAAACCAAGTTAATAATAAAAAAAATAATCCCCAGTCAAACTTCTCCATTCCATTATGGCTCCCATAAATGAACGCTATTGTGAAACCCACGTTGGTCCACCCTCTCTGATCAATAGAGAAAAGCAATGGCCAGTAACTCAAGTCTAAGCCTCACAGGTGCAGACTGGGTGGACTCAACAGATAAAAGTAAGGCCGGTGCCTTGACCTTGATCCTTGTGAGATAGAACAAAATTCTTTGTCCTCAGATTGTGCGAAAATAACAACAAAGTGATCAAACCCAGGAAAAATAACAAAATGTCTATTTCTCTATCTGTGACCATTTTGAGTGACCATTTGAGCATATTAAGAAAATGTGGCAAATCTTGGTCAGATTATCTGGGACAGCAAGAAACATACACTTAACACACTTAACACAATCACAAACACACACACACACACACACACACACACACACACACACACACACACACACACACACACACACACACATACACTGTACACACACACACACACACACACACACACACACACACACACACACACGTAATACAAACTGAATGCACACACTTATTCAGGAATAAAAGATGAATTGTCTCAATATTTTAGGAGACGTTTAGCTGTGGCATAGGCATACTGGAAGTTCTGGGCTTTGAACTGGAGGTAAACGGCAGGTTCGTCCCTTGCTCAGACGAAAGGGATTTTTAATAGCCCCTTGCATCATCTATTCTGATTTATGTTGTAGGCTATTTTAGTCAAAGAGGGTGGATTGCAGGAGCTGGGTATCTGAGTTAGGCTAGCATGCTATTTCAAGGTTTAGATTTAGAGAAGGCAGCAGAGCTGTAGCTTATCAAGTTTTTACAGACTGAACACAGGGCTATACAGCATACTGGCTAAACTTCACTATAAAGGCTTATAGCATGATCAACAACAGCATTCCCTTGCCTTGTTGTTCCCATGGCCTCACCTATGCTACATCTAAGTTGCTTGTCGATAAGACGCTAAGACCCTGTACCCCTGATGTTGGAACATGACCATATAACATCACGTTTTCCTGTATTTAATTATTGCATTATTCCCCTAGTCTGACCAGTTTTGATAATCCCACATTAAACTGTTACTGATGCCACAACAAAAAAGCATTTCATAAAGAATTGCCTACTTGGAGACGCTTATTCATATGGTTACAGTTTTAAAGTAAGCCTGAAAGCATCAGAGGCAGGGAGCCAACTATGTCAAGCAAGAAAATCATGGGTATTACTGCATGCATGCATACACACACACACACACACACACACACACACACACACACACACACACAGACACACACACACACACACACACACACACAGGCACACCCAACAGACAATCTCCTTAAAGAGGCAAAGAGATAAGGAGATTCATATGGGTGCCATTTCATCTCTCGTCTCGTTGCACAATCATTTCAAGAGCTCATTGCATAGACTGACCAGCACGTGCTTTATGGCTGCAGCGGGATATTGGGAGGCCAGGTCTTTCATTAGGTACAAATAATCACAGTCATTGCAAAGGCCATTACTCGAATAAACAAGATAATGACACAGGCCAGAGGAAAGTCACTCGGAAGATTTATCTCAAGGATATGTAGAGGTTTTCCGACCCATCGACACAGAACATGAAATTAATGTAAAAGGTGATGGCCCTCGGGAGTGATTTATCGTTTGTTGCTATATCCTTTGTGGGATGCATTAATAATCTAAGGCCAGTAAACATGGAGCATGGCCTACTATTTTTATGTATTAACCCAAAAATAGCCTAATGCCACCGAGAATTTTGCCATTGCCATGGACACTGGACGCCTGGGCATATTATAAGGCATGGGGTTAAGAAAGGCTGTTATAAGGCTCAATTTAAATTGCTTGTGCATTGAGCATTTCATTTGAAATAAGAAATTCAATGTACACTACCAGTCAAATGTTTTAGAGCCCCATTGTTTTATTGTTATTGTAATTGAAACAGTTCAAGTCCAGTAAAAGCTGTACAGTACACTACCAGAGGTAGAAAAGCATTTAGACTAAAGTAATTTCAGAGCTTTAAAATGGCTCTATCTCAATGTGATATTCCCTTGTTAAAGGATAAAAAATAACAAGTGTTTGGGTGACAGCTTTTCTACAGTAAATTAAGTCTTGAAAGTTGATGCAAACAATTCCTACAGGTGTACCGAGTTTTGCCAACTTCTACCTATAAATCCTCTATCTGTATTAGAACTATGTTAGCGACAGTGACTGCTGGTACCTTAAAAGGGGCCTGTCTCTCCATTAGAGAAATGCCAAAGTCAAAAGTTCCTCCATCATTTAAAAGCTCTTATGAAGGAGAGGAAACTCAGGAGGGGGGAGCAGACCCTAAGCCACAACCGAATCAGACGAGAAGTCTGCCAGAGTCAACACTGTAAGTGACGGGTGGCTTGCAGGACAACAGCTTCAAGCACAGCTTAACAGTGGTCGAAGTAAGTCAATATTAGTTTCCAAAGAGAAGACTTTGAGCTGCAGATTTGACAAGTCGACTGGCAGTAAGAAAGCCATTGCTAAAATGGAAACATGAAAAAAAGGCTTGTCTAGGACATGAGGTACTATAGGTGGACTACAGAAGACAATAATCAGGCCTTATAAGGGCTGAACATTTAGAGCGATGAATCAAAATCTTCATGAAATCTTCTGTTCATTACACAGGGATTTTGTACACTGTCAGGTAGGTAAAATAATGGTTGCTCAGTGTGGGACACCAACTGTCGAGTATGGAGTAGGAAGTGTGGTCTCAGGCGCTTCTGCTCGATCCAGAGTCAGCATCCATTTGCATAAAGTGACTGGCACCCAGAACTAAAAGGGCAAGCACAGCATTTTGCATTTTATCCTCTAGTCAAAGCCAAATTGGTCAGCGGTTGATCCTCCAAGCAAGATAATGGCCCAAAACATACCTCCAGGATATGTCAATGACTAGAAATGAGACTTCAAATCATTAAAAGGCCAGCACAGTCTCCTGACTCAAACCTCATCAAGCTGGTTTGGGGTGAAGAGGACAGAGGTGTGAAAGCAAAGCAACCAGCCCCCTTATGATGTTCATTTTAAATCAAGTCAAACCTTCACTTATCTTACTTATCTAAATCTTCTGCATTGCAAACCCGCCAGTCTATTAAGACACACTTGCTTGGCAAAGTAATTGCACAACACTCTTGAAAGCAACATCCATCTATTGTTTGACTATCTCAGCCATTTTATGTAAATGTTGCTCTTAACAGAAATTAGATTTGGTTCATATTCCAAATACACCTTGTGATGGATGGGGAAAGCTGTAATGCTTCTCTGAGCAATTTTAGGGGGAGTACCCAGGGCCAATTGGGTTGACATGGTTCCAAATAAGACCTGAGGTGTTTTTCTCCCTTAATGGAGGAGGGGGCAAACAAATAACAAATAACTGGCCGGCAGCATAAGCAAAAGACTCTAAATGTAAAGGTAGGGAGCAGACTGGTAAACATCACAGTCAATTACCTTCCTTACATGTCATTTTCCAGAGTAGTCTGAAAATAACATCTGAGTTTAAGCCTCTGCTGTGATGGGAAAGTTTACTGCATAACTAGACAGAGAGGAGACGTGCAACTAGGTAAACTAGTGAACGGACCCAGAGCATTGTGAAAATCCGCCCATTACCACAAACATACAATAGAGTTACGCAACTCCTCTGACACACAAGAACACTGGTCCATTTCCTTCGCTCCCTTACTCTCCTTTTGTACACTACAGCTGTTAGTGAATCTTTTTCAGGAAGGAAAGCAAAAGACTACCCCAGATTTTCCTACTTTTTAAGTGCCCTATGATAGAAGGGTAGAAAAGTATATACTGTAGAAGCATGTTTGTGTGGTGTGTGTGTGTATGTGTGCGCGCACACATGTGTGTGCGTGCTGCACATGAGTGAGGTTGGTGTGTGTGAGAGTGTGTGTGTGTGTGTGTGTTTTGCATGTGTGTGTGTGTGTGTGTGTGTGTGTGTGTGTGTGTGCGTGCGCGTGTGTGTGCGTGCTGCGCATGAGTGAGGTTGGTGTGTGTGTGTGTGTGTCTGTGTGTGTGTGTGTGTGTGGTTGGGAGGGGGATGGCTTAGTTCAAAAAGGGACTGACCACCCAAAATCAACCTCGTTGATTCAACCAACTTCTAAAAGGGTGTCAGATTGTGACCCTACTTGATTTTTCAGAGGATCAGGTGTCACTGTTCGCTACAAGCCCAGGTGGTGGCATGAATAATTGATCCGCCACAGGGCAGCGCCCCACTGGGACCTGCCTGCCTGTGTGTGACCAGAATTACCGATGCACCATTAACAGCCAGTGATTCATGAAGGAGGCAGACTCAACAGGAAATGCTATTAGCTAACTGGGCAGAAATTACATACTAAGATGGAACACCCTGTGCATCCAGGTTGTGTTTAGAAAACACAAGTTGTGATTGTGGGAGCAAGAGCCAAAACAAGAGAGAAGAAAGAAAGAAAGAAAGAAAGAAAGAATGCATTAGCTTGTATAGCCACAGAGAGAAATTCCTGCCAGTGAACCACAAGAGCAACTACTAGACCTAGCTCCTTCATTTCACCCCATATACTGTGATATCTTTCTTCTCCAACAGTAACTACACAAATATGAATTCAATGCAATTACAACCTTCGAGGGAAAAGACAAGTCATGTTTCTGTGTGACTGAACTTATCTTGTTGGTAGTTCTCCCAGGCCTAATTCTCAAAGGATCAATCTTGTCGCTGACACAATATTTAATTTGAGGGACAGTGAGGGAGTGCAGCAATCAGCCCAGGTGGGCACATCTTATTGAAAAATCAGCCTCTTGTATGTTAACCGCGCTCTTGATCACTGAAGGTAGACATTCAGATTGAATACTATTAGGTCTGGGACTGTTAGCCATGAGAAAGTCATTAGTTTTATTCTGCCTCTACTCAAAGCACAGCTCTGAATAGACACTTCAGTAGATACCATTACCTTGGATTGCATATTCGTTTCAAATATGACACTGAACCCATTCAGTAATTTAGGAGACAACTTCTATCTAACGCTTGCTAAATATACAGTCCTCTAAGGTTAACCATACATTAAAAGACTCCCCCGGTGAGAAAAACGATTGGAGATACATTAAACATCTGTGAAACGGAGACCCCCTTTCTGTGAAGTTGGCAGAAAAACAATTAAAAGATTGGACTCCCCACAAAGCCCAAACTGTGCTGAGCAGCGAGCGGCAAGCCGGAGACAGGAGGAGCGGGAGCCCGGCACAGCGAGGGGCAGACGGAGGCATCAGTGCATCGGGGCCGTGGGATTGACCGACCGCCCGCCCGCCTGCCCGGCACAGAACAGAACTGCTCCAGATGGAGCTCCTCGCACTGTGTGCACTCGGCACAGCCAAACACATACAGCCTCATGCCTCAGAGAGAGAGAAAGAGAGATGGAGAGAGAGGGGGTGGAGAAAGGGGGAGTGGAGAGAGAGTGAGAGTGAGAGAGCAAGAGAGAAGATGAAGAGGGAGAGAAAGTGGGAGAGTGGGGAGGGTGGAGAGTAAAAGAGAGAGAGATAAAGAGATACGTTACTGGTACTGAGGGAGAGAGGAGGAGAGGCAGGGGGTGAGGAAAGGGAGTGTGTGTGGGCTGGGCTCACTGTTTAAAATATAGTGAGAGGAGAGAGTGATGAGACATGGCTTGGAGGGCTCCAGACTTTGACTTAGTCAAGATTGGTGACCATCATTCAATCCCTCCCCCTTTCTGCTCTTTCTGGTTGACATTCTGCTCTGCAAATATACATCAGCTCAATGTACACGCTGACAGACCGACTAGCTTGCTTTAACGTAAATCAAACGCAGAACACTTATCAACAAGCTTCCATCTCCAATTTCCCATCTCAAAACCACACGATTGCCGGCCTGTCTAATACAATGGCTGTCTGAGACACTGGACCGGAAGGGTTCCGTCTGTCACTCTCTGAATGCGAGACAAAAATGACTATTTACATCTCACTTTCTCATCAACCCCTCTTTCCCTCCCTCTATCCCTCCCTCCCTCCCTATCCCTCCATCCCTGTCTCTGACACACAGACGGTACGTTCCATTTCTACCTGAGTTCCCTCCCCTTCAGGATAAATATAACGTATAATAAGATATAAACAAACTGCCTCATGAGTGTGACATTTGGAGAGCCTGGGAGAGATGGGAGTCGTACTCCAGTACGGTCGGACAGTTGAGGTTTTTACTGCCACGTGCGGTTATCAATGGGGGCTGTTGGGTGCTTGTCTATAATGAGCTGTTTATCAGCTTATTACAGACGGCCTGTGAACATAAATCATACAACAGTAAACAGGCCTGGGCAATGGTATTACACTGCACCTTGCCCGATAGAGCTGTAATTAAACGGGGCCAACTCTTATCTTCACAAGTGGAATTATGTCATTTACTTCAGGACCTTGTAAAATAGCCTCCCCAAACCAATTATGGGAAAGACCATATATGTCTCTCTCAAATGTCATTTTCATTTTGGGTTCAAGTTGTGTTGACTGCTATTACAAAGGTCAGAATTAATCAAGGAACCCATCTAGGGTGGTGGTACTTCTCATCCGAAGAATCGTGGTAAGTCTTCCTGGCCTTATTGGATAATTGGAGAACACCTCATCATGACACCTTTCAAGAGACGATGAAGGAAGGGGAAATATGCTGCCTATGGCTGAGTACATTTCCCCAAATAGTGAACTCATTTCAAACATTCACTTGGTGTGTTTATGTTTCTTCTGAACAATGTTCTCTTGGGGCTAATTGCATCAAATTGCTAGAGGGCCTAAACAAACTCCATAGATGTTAGATTCATGTACCTTGCTTTCATGTTCTGTGTGCCTTTTTATCCCATATACCTACTTTCCTACACATTGCTTTGAACAGAACCATTACTGCTTGTTTCACTGCTGAATATATAATCTACCCATAAGCATGTTTACAAGTTAATAAGCAACTTTACAAAATGTACAAATCAGTAAACCTCTTCCAAATGGGGATATCTCACATTTCTTTCTTATTTCATACATTAACATGAAGAGCAAGAGTAAACATATTTAAAAACATGAATAAATAACTGGATTTATGATTGAAGAGAAACGGTGTCAGAGACCCTCTGCCCTGTACACCAGCTGAATAATTTAGGTGAGGCCTGACTTGTGCTTTGGGCCGTCTCCTATTCGTAACAATCCTTCGCTCAGTGCTGGCACGGGGACAGCAGTCTCCACACACAAAAGGCTTTCTTGAGGGAGAAGAATGCGATTTCTGAGTCGAGTCGAGGAAAGAGCCCAAGAAGAAAAGAGGAAGAGAGAGGAGAGAGAGGAGGCCACGGAGATTAGAGTCATTCCCAGCTGAAAATCCACCTTTTTCCCTATTCCAATCAGGCGAAAGCTCTCCGAACTGGGACAATTTCACAATCCGTGGCTCAGGAGAATTGTTGTGTCTCGTGGGTATTAACTTACAAAGCCCATTATGCGGTGGAAACAAAGGGGGGGGAAGCCAAGCCACGGCAACTTGTCACGGCATGGCACCACGGGCTTAATCTCACAAAGATATGTATCATCAGGACAAATCCCACCGTGGACTCAGATTAAATCCATGCGCGTGTGCAGCTGTGCACCATTAAAAACAGATGTGCCATTGTCATATCATAACTTATTTACATCCAGGAGCATGTACTGTGTCATATACACTCTCTGCCTCTCTCTCTCTCTCTCTCTCTCTCTCTCTCTCTCTCTCTCTCACACACACACACACACACACACACACACACACACACACAGAGACACACACATGCAACACATAATGATGACCTACATCTGAGGTGAAAAGTGTTACAACATGAATCAATGAATGTAAGAGGTGAACATTTTCAATGAATTATTTAAAGCCCTACAGTATCAGACATGCTTGTCCACCCACATATATACATGATCCTAAACGGAGAAACCCACAGGCTTCAATACCAGCACACAGTACACATACTTACTTAAATTTCCCCTTGGGGATCAATAAAGTATCTATCTATCTATCTATCTATCTATCTATCTAAATGGTTAATATACAATCAGTGGATCAGAATGAGTCTACAACTGCAGGTACACTCTAAACAAAAGGACAGAAGAGAAGAGAACACACACCCGCTAGCGCTGGTGCACACACACAGTCTGCCAGAGCCGCCTCGAGGGCCTGTCTTCATCTTCTCAAGGTCTGCAGCAGTGCCCATCACAGAGAAACAGCAGCCAAAGCTCAGGTAGGAACCTACTAAGAACAACATGACAGGCAGCCCTTCCATGCTTCCAAAGGCTCACTGCTTTGGCGGCTGTGCTTTCAGCCCGCGCCTCCGTTGCCGAAAAAAAACGGCCAATCCGGAGCGGCTTTTTCTGCCTCACTCTCCTCTCTCGCACCTCCCGCTCTCCCAACCCTCCAGGCACTCAGCGGCTCTTGTTAGTGCGCGGCAGGCTCCACTCACTGGCTCGGTCCCACGCAGAGGCCTCGCTCGCTCACGCGGCCTCCCCGCTCTCGCTCCCGCTCCGCCCAGGTAAAGAGAGTGAGCTGGAGCTGGAGCCTGCGGCAAGCTGGAAAAATGCATCCAAACCAGCAGGACTCTCCTCTCCTCTACACTCCTTTTTTTTGTTTGTCTTGTTTGGGGGTGGGGGGGGGGGTTGAAAATGTTTCAAATTGTGGGGAGACCATATCAGCTACAGCTTTTAAGGACACTAGAAGATTTGGGTGATTTGGGCTTATTTGAAATTCTATGAATCATTGCCATAGGAAAGTAGGGTATGCAAGGATAAGTGTGTGAGTCGAATAGGTCTCACCAAGCACAATTTGTAGAAACTACTTCAAATGATGCATATCTGGAAATGGCTCAGGGGCACACACTGAATGGCCAGCACTATGCAGTGCTTGACAAAGCTCTCCATGATTCCCCATTAGGTGAACCTAGGGAGGGAAAAGGTTGCTCTTGTTTGAAGCGGGGAGAGGACATGTTGTCCTGAAGTGGACTGGCGACCCGCGACTCTCCAAATGTCACGCCATCAAAGCCAACACCGGCAGACACAACGCACTAAAAAGCCACCCTCGTGAATCTGACGACAGTGTTCTAGCCGCCAAACGCGTTTGACAGGTGGGAGGGGGGGCAGAGAGACGAGCCGAAGCCCATTCCAATGTAGCAGACCAACGAATGGGGGTGAGGGGACAGATGTCGTGATGATAAAAAAAAAAAAAAAAAAAAAAACTACGGGATGCCAGGGATCAACAGCAGAGTGTCCAGTGGAACAGCACATGCGAAATAAAGGAACATCCTCCAGGGACTGAAATACTGAACAACACTCAACAGCACTGTGGCAGCAGTGGCAACCCAAAAATGAATCACCACTCTAATATCCTCCCGCTCTCTCTGTGGACTGAGGTGAATAGTGTGCAATAATTCAATCGGCTGGTAAATTATTTGAGATTACAACTCTCTTTCTAGGATACTGCAGGCAGTCTGAACAAACACACACACACACACACACACACACACATGTACTGTATATACACATAGACAGACTGGCTAAAAAATTGAGAAGTGAGTAGATATTTGATGGCTGAACTCTCTACCTGACCATGAGGTCAGTTGAATGACAGCCAGTCAACTGTATCGGACTGTGGCAGGGCCAGCCAGGGGCTGCCTGAGGGGCTTTGGTCATAAAGTCTCCCCCATGACAGGCCAAACTCCTCTCTAATACCTGCATCCAGCCTTGGACGGGGGAGCCTGGTGCACTGGGTGAGTTGGTCCTGTTTGTCTACCACAGCCTCCTTTACTCTCTCCATCCGTTTGAGCTAAATCCCCAGGTCTCAAGCCACTGCATGACCACCTTGATTCGGCTGCTATGCATTATTCAACACTATTCAAACTTTCAAACTTAGAATGGGGCTGTAAAAAAAAAAACCCTGTTGTAAAAGAGAGTGGGTGATGCTGGTAGGTCCGGCCTTCCGGCTTTTACGAACCCAGCTGTGAAATGGGCAGAGATGTGAGGCTGTTACAGGCAGCCATGTAAGGTAATAGGTAATTTCACCAAATCACACAGAGCGTTCTTTTTGCAGAGCAAATTTTGACGTGGACGTCTGAACGATATATGATGTTCACACACAAGGCACCATGGCAACTTGCATCGCCCGTCTTTCAAAAGAACACAGATTTTATCAGTTACAGTGGGAGACAGTAAAGGAAGGAAAAAGTGTATCTCCAGTCAGCAGCTCAATAGCAAATGCCAGCATCAAAATCCAAAGATACATTGCCATGGTAACACTCTACTTGGTGGTTGCCATTGGAAAACACATTATTATACTAAGGCACTAAATGTGCAGAGGGAGGTAATTATAAAAAGCATTTAATGACTAACTTTGCCAGTGCATAATGGCAAAAATAATACAGAAATGCACTTGTCTGTGCTACAGAATCACTAGCAATTAACTATTCAATAATTTTCTTTATACATTTTCTTTCCCGCGTCCCATTCAGCCAAGATAGTTACCTAAAGCAGTATAGCTCAAAGGTGGTGTAAGATGCTATATGCACCACCAGACTGTGGTACATTTATGGGCATATATCAAATAAATGACACTAAGCTACAGACTAAAGGATCCTTTGGAATCTCAGAGGCTTTGCATATTTCACAGCCTTCTACCATTTGTGATTACATGTCTGACCAGAAAGACGATATCCCGTATATATTCCAAAAACTAACTTTTACAGCATCTTCAAATAACTAATATTTTCAACTGAATGTGAAAGTGCCCTTGTTACAAAATCTGAAAAAATACTACTTCATTACTATTGTATAAACTTCTGTAAGCGGTCAGTCAGTTGATTCTACCACCTGTTTTAAATTAACCAGCCTCAAAGTCAGAAAGCAACCAGCAAGTGATTTGTCAATAGAAGAGCTTATGTAAGGCCTCTTTGAGAAAAATGCTTATTTCAAACAAAACAGTCATAAATATATCTGGTAATTCACTTCAATTAATGACATCATCAATTACAACAAAAATAAATCAACAGTGTTGAGAACATTTGGGCATCATAAAAAAAAACATGAGGTACAGTATGGTCTTACAGTTTAATCCTTCAAAGTTCTTGAAGAGGGAAAATTCAATAATTGTGTCCTTGGATTCGGTTGTGGTTTTGGGTAATGACACTAAATTGAATTAGAAACCAATTCTAACCATAACAATACAATTCAATCAATACAACTTTGAAAAATGTCCAAAGGAAAAAAAGACAGTGATGTTTCATTTGGCAACAGACTTAAAGTTTCCGCTATGTCAAGCACATCTTCATTCCTGGTGCCAGTATCAATAAATAGCACTGAAATGTAATGTATTGGTTGTCCTGTGTTCGACACTGTCCATCTGTAGAGTGCACCATAAGAGGTATGCTTTTTTTTCCTTGCATGGACCCTGCACCAACCAATATGAGACATCCATTTCCAGTAAATTACTGGAATAAAATTATACCTAATTACAATTATAACGCTTTTTTGTGTGTTGACACCAAAACGTCAAACACTGTTTGGGTACCTGGGTCACATATCTTTCTTATACCTTATCCAAAAAATGTAATACAAACATCTTTGAAGAAAATCATTAAGGGTCATAAGAGAGTGTCTCGGTATGCCTTTACTGCAGTAGACACACACACCACTGCAGGGATACACACATGAAAGCTACCTTGTTTAAATCTTGCTGTTGATCTTGCTGTGGCTCTTAGGCTTTATCCCAGTTTCTTTTGATGTATGTATACTGATGTAATGATTCATTAATTAATTTGCCTTTGAACATACACATGTGAGGAAAGGCATACAGAGCTTAAAACGTTAGAGATAGCTACCATATGGTACAGTTAGAGATAGCTACCATATGGTACAGAAAGTCGGAAAAAAAAACATTGTGCATCTTGACCATACAGCTCAACAATTCCTAAAAACAATCTCTCCAATTTCTCCATGCTTTGCTGGTCAATGATAATGACATCAACCACACAGGGACAGCATCGTCGATCCGTGGCCCCTTGCTGTGTGAATTGCTGGCTACTGAGCAAAGGGGGAGGAAATCATGCCATCCTGTTATTAAATCCAGACTCATTTCAACTATAGCAGGGAGAACAATGACAGATACAACAGGAGAATAACGAGAATAATGACAGACCTGCTCACCACTCTCTCCACACTTACTAACTAACTCCCCACAATCCTCAGTCTAATATAGCAATCAATAGACTGGAGGAAGTGGGAAGAGTGCATTCTGAGAGAGATTTATTCCTTTTTAATTTTCTGGGAAGGCTATGTGTGCCTATTGCAGGAGTGCAGTGAATATTTAGTGAGGCAATGTAAGATGGAGATGTAAAACAGGGTAAAAATCGGGGGGAAATCGGAAAAATAAAATCAGTTTCCTGGTCACACCACACACACCCTGCACTTTCTGGTGAAATGAATTGTGACATTAAACCCTGCCGAACAAAGTTGTGGAAAAATAGAAACTGTAGGGGAAAAATCTCATCGCCACTTGAATGAATGAATTCTCACGAAAGCAGAAAGAAAGGCTTTCCGAGGCCGGCAGAAGACACTGGATGAAACGGATGTGTGATTGCAACACTGTGGATAATTGAAGTAAAGGTCCACACACCGGAGGGTCTTGCAGCAGATGCCAGGCTGTGGCACTGGGGGTGGGGGTGAACTTAACCACAGGCCCAGATCAATTAAACAGCCTAATAGACTTCTTTCCAGGAGCCATAAAACCTCCCTCATTTGTAACCCGTATCTGTCATCTTTACTGCGCCCATTGCCAAATCCATCAGTTCACCCCCCCACCTCCCATGCCCCTCTCCCCTCCTGGCAAAGGTTTACCCCTTAGACAGTAAATGGTAATCAATGCCATTCATGGTGCACTGCTTCATCACAACTATTTCAGGGTTAGCATTTCTGAAAATAATTATGGCAATTTTGAGACTGCTGTGCAACTCCACGCATCCAACCAAAGTTCATAAATCATAGAAACATACATATAATGCATTGTGTTGTTCAGTTAAAGCATCTTGAAACCATCTACTATTTATATTGACAGGAAAATGCCCACCCATGAGGATGTATGGTGCATTGCATACAGTATGAACTTAATACTGTATACCACGCATCTCAATGACAACAATGGAAGGTCTATCACAGCCACCACCACATATGAGGAAACATATGAGGACAAAAATAGGGCAGCATGTATCAACAGTATGTAAATAAGCAACTATTGTCCTTTTCATCAGCAATCCCCATCAAATATGAGTGCTTAACACGCCTCTAAATCTCTATCTCTGCAACATGATTTGCATTAGAGTTGTCTAATCCTGGGATCTAGGATTTACAGTGCTGTCTGCCACAAGCTGAGCATCTGTCTTTAATTGGATAATCTAAGGCATTGATTGGGTGAGAGGCCCTTTCCGTGGGTTTCCAAAGGCCAATAAAGCACTGGGTAATGGTCTACTGTGAGAACAAGCAGACACTGAGACCCTGTGGAATTGCACTGGGACACCTCTGACCTAGACCAAGGGCACAGTGTAGTAATCCCTAATGTGAGAATATAGCCCTACAGTCAAGAGTGACAAAAACATTTTCACACACACACAAACACACACACACACACACACACACACACAGTGAGAGGGAGAGAGAGAAAGAGAGAAAGAAGTACGCAAAACACACAGAAGCACACACTGCATTGCAAACTGAGAGAATCTACATGATTCATTAACACATCTCAGGTTTTAAATGATCTCGTACAGACATCAGGATGCAAAGTCCTCATGGCCAATCACCCTTATACAGGCAGAGTCAGCCAGCGTGTTACAGCCAAACCTTCAGACGGCCATGAGAGAGATGACCGTTAAAATTAAAGGAATGTGAAATGATAAGGCACCCGAGTGAAGCAATGACAATATCTTACTCAATGAGACCGTTCCCTTTACTGTAAAACACTGTACGCCGAACACACACTGTTTCATCATAGATTTTACAATAGATTTTACCAGTACCATAGATAAAGGGCTGAATGCGTTATAACCCTTTTAACTACAAAAATAACTGAATTAATGGGGAAATCAATAGTATGCAAATATAATATAGTGAAATGTCACAACAACCCAGACATTAAGCAATTCCAGACCCACAAGGTGTTGGACAGACTAGGCATCATAGCACACAAACCATTCTCATATTCGAACACGTTAGTTTGTCTAAATATCATATTATCAGGCAGCTAGTATCGGAATATACAGAGATGTGGTCAGATAATGGAATTGCGCAACAAATGTCTGTGTGGAGTCTTTGCTATTTTATTAAAGAATGCTTGTTTGACTGAACAAAGTAAAAGTCTATCAACTGAAGTCCCTAGTAAACTGTTATATTGAACTCACAGTGGCCATTAGTACAGCTCGGGCAAATTACTGTCGTAGCCTAATGATAAGAATAATTGCAGTTGATGTTTGGCAAGGCAATGGGATAGTGCGCTGCGTGATTTACGGTCTGTCGCCAGCCAAGTTCCGTTTCCTAACATTCCAGTTGCCAAACTCATATCGCATTCCCCAACATCACCGCTGACAAATATTCAGTGAAACCAAAAAGAGTTAATATTTGCAGAGCCTGCAAGAAATCTGACTGTTTCTGGCAATGCGTAGTCATTATGGTGATGAATCCTTGCCTATATTACAGACTGTATCCTACTTATTCCTAAATTTCACGATAAGCATACATTTATCTCTGAGGAGTTAATTCCTTGCATGCTCTGTAACGTTCATCCGTTAGATAAAAAGTACAACTAGCCCCTTGTAACGCACAACTCATCTCAATAATGTAATGACACAGATGGAATCTAAGATATTACGCTGCCATTGTAAGAGTTGCTAAATCCAAGATGATTGTGAAATTACGCTCGGCAACAAGTTACAAATGCGTCTTAATTAAAATCTGATGCAACGTTACTCAAATTATACATAGCAAGCACATACATCGCGCATAATAAAACTCAATTTGGCAAGATATGGATATAAGAAACCGTTTATCTTTCACTTAGTCCCCACAAGTGCACTACAATTTATTTAAAGCCAAAAGTCAAAAAGAAATACACTTGCAGCCGTGTCTTGCTATGAACAACAGGCAAACAGAGTTCTTACCTCTCTGGTGCGGGGGTAGCCACCAGAATTTATTAATTGGTGGGACTGTGATCCTTCCAGCTGGACGTGCTTCTCCAAATTCGGTAGGTTCCTCTATGAGTTGAACTGCAGCGGCGAATAGACTCTATCTACCCTCTGCTGACACCCAAGTGCCGGAGTTTCCTTTTTTGAGAGACTGTGCCCGGCTACGCGCTACATGCTTAGCCCCTTGTGGTGATAGGGAGAACTGCTTTGTCGGACAGACGAGGACAGCAGTGTACAGGAATGAGGAGGAAGTACCCAATATGCATTTGTAGTCGTAGAAATATGACGTGTTCGCTATTAAACTTCCTCGATAGCTATTCATTTCCGAAGTCCCTGAGTGAAAGACAATGCGGCCCTTGAATGTGAGGCACAAGTGGTAAAATGTGAATTTACATGCAAATGTGAAGACTATTTGCATGTATCTTGCTATTTTAATTCAGCTGTTGCATTCTTTTTGTCATAGCCTAGGTCCCCGGAGAGAAAACGTGGTAAGTGGATAGGCTTTCTGCCTCTTATTTACTGTGGTCATCCCAGGTTAAGTACCTCACTGAATGGACCTGGATCAATATTTCACCCAGAGGTGAGATCACACAGGCAGGTTGAAGCATAAAGGTGAAATGCTTTCAAAACTTCAGATCCAAACATCACACCAGGCATCAGACATTTCATTCTGGTTACGAGATTGCTTCTCTCATTGCTGAGCTAGACTGGTCCTTTCTTTGATGCCCAGTGAGCCTGTTATCATAATATACTGTAGTGGACAAACTGAGCAGGGGACAGTTGACATGAAGGATGCAATTAAAAATTCCCCCCACTATCATGTCCTTAGAAACCACGGCCCCCTACATTGGTATTCATAACCTGTATTGATTCTGTCATACATTTCTGCTGTGTCACAAATGATTTAATATAGTAAAATAAAACAAACATGCACTAGATCATTGCGCCAGTTCATAAATCATCCACTGACTACCAGACACATGTTAGATCCATCTCTTTCACTGTAGCCAGCATTTTAAATATTTTCATAAGACAATATTTTTTTCATAAGAATTGCTGACTGTGAAAATGTCTATTGAACATTGCATTTTTTTGTAGGAAAGGTGCTGAAACAGAGGTGTGGGTAATATCTCAAAGCCGCGGTGATGGAGAACACAGACAGGCAACATAAATATCATGAGATCAGTGTGAAACACAGTCACCTATAATACTTCATAAATAAGGCCAAAGAGGAAAAGCAGTTCTAACATGACCAACATACTAAGAATACAAGCTAATACACAAGGGGGTTAACTACGATTGTGTAACCGTTGTCAAATTGCTAATGGTGTTTGAAGATTAAAATGATTCTGCACAGTCCTTTTCTCCTCACAATAGTGCAGAGAAAGAATCTTAACCTTATCAAAGGAGAGGTATTGGTTTGAAAATGAATACAGTATTTCAGTGCCCCAACAGAGTCAGAAAGAGATTCCTGATGAAAGCAGTTGTCCTTGCAAGTCACCCTGTGAGCTGTGCTTTATGCTTCAGTCTTCTTAAGGCAACATCTCTTCAGGTGAATCAAAAGTACTCAGAATATGCTCATGTCAGCTATAATGTCACTAAATCAATTGGAAAATCAGTCAAGTGTATTAGGAACTTTCTGTGCTCTTGAAAGGAACATTATTTTGCAAAAGGGGATTTAATCATATGTGCTTTACTTCCTTTAAAAAAACACCTTCTTTAAAAAAGTCAGACAAGTCAGTCAGTTTTTTAAAAAAAAGTGTACCATGTGACAGTTTATCTCATACTCTTCACTGATTACCGTCACCCTCATAAAGCCGGTATAAACGTTTTAAATAAAGTTGTACCTTTTTTAAATGCCTGAAGTTGGTGAAAATCTAATTGACTATTATATGTCCGTCAATTTGAATGATTTTTTCACAGATATTTTCTAAGCCATTCGACCTCAGTTGACCTTTTTTATTTGAAGACCAGACAGTGTGCCATGGCCATCTGCCTGACTGTAAAGTGGCTGGCAGCATCCGAAGTAAGCCAAAAATGCAGATCAGAATAAAAACCACACACTGAGTCCTTTATACCCAAATCCTTTCTGCCTGGGGTTGCTTCTAACAGACTTCCATGCCACGAGAGACCTCTAACCACCATGAAAACAGAGTAAAGCTGTTTGTTGCTTGAGAACAAGTATAAATCAAAGAGAGTAGAATATCTTGAAATTCTGGCAGAAAAAAACAAGAAATCTTTAGAATTTTCATTCCAAACGAAATGAGGAAAAACAAAGTGCAAGAAATGGATACACTCAAACACTACATAATTTATAACACGTCAATGTTGAATCATTTCAAAGAACTGCCGTGTCAGTGGGGCACTAGGGCCAAGCGGAGTTATCTGCACGTTGACAGACGCGGGCATTTGAAGTATCAGTCCTATCTTTACTCAGATCGTCTTTGCGTGCACAGAGAACATTAGATACCCCTCTATCGCAGAGATTTCCCCACAGCTACTGGGACTAGCTACAGATAGGGCTGTTTCAGAGACCAAGGAAGTGATAATCTCCTCTGATTCGATTTTATCAGTTTTTTGTGGAGCCGTGATTCTTTCAAAGGTCCCTCAGAGCTATAGCTTGGATCTGAAGATGGTCTAGGGCCACACTGCCCTCTGAGCAATCATTTACTTAAACTGTGCAGCCCATTGCAAGGCAAAATGTAGGCAAGGTAAAGAAACCAGATGGGCTTTTTTGCCTTCATTCTTAATATTACTGTGAATTGCACCCAAGAAAAGCAATGAGTCATTTCTTAACAGTCTCAGACTCTAAAAATAGGCCAGCTTATTTACCACATTAATCTTTCTTTACTCCCAGTGAGGCCCGTTATGGGGGGGTGCAATTCAGTTATTGGAAAAGAGGGTTCCTTTAGTCACATAATGTTAGCGCAGTATTGCATTATGTGTATTTTCTCTGGAACACGGAAGCAATTTATTGCTCATCTCGTGCTGCAGAGGTTTAACAAACTGCTGGATCTTGCAGGAGGTCCCCGATGCGGGAAGACAGTCTGAATTCAATCCCAGCCACTATAGCCATCCTCACCTGCTTCTAGTGGTTCAGACGCTTACTGTCCACTCTCTCAAACGTAATTTCGATCTTTTTGTATGTCTTGACATGTGAAGAAATTGACAATAAAGCAGACTTTGACTTTGACTTTTCCCTGCTGCTCAGAGGGGAGAAATAACTGTGGTCTTACATGGGTTTATCGGACTGGTTTTGTCAGAATATATACAGTGGTGTGAAAAAGTGTTTGCCCCCTTCCTGATTTCTTATTTTTTTGCATGTTTGTCACACTTAAATGTTTCAGATTATCAAAATTTTTTAAATATTAGTCAAAGATAACACAAGTAAACACAAAATACAGTGGTTATTATTAAGGAAAAACAAAATCCAAACCTACATGGCCCTGTGTGAAAAAGTGATTGCCCCCTAAACCTAATAACTGGTTAGGCCACCTTAGCAGCAACAACTGCAATCAAGTATTTGTGATAACTTGAAATGAGTTTTTTACAGCACTGTATTTTGACCCACTCATCTTTGCAGAATTGTTGTAATTCAACCGCATTGGAGGGTTTTCGAGCATGAACTGCGTTTTTAAGGTCATGCCACAGCATCTCAATAGGATTCAAGTCAGGACTTTGACTAGGTCACTCCAAAGTCTTCATTTTGTTTTTCTTCAGCCATTCAGAGGTGGACTTGCTGGTGTGTTTTGGATCATTGTCCTGCTGCAGAAGCCAAGTTCGCTTCAGTCTGAGGTCATGAACAGATGGCCAGACATTCTCCTTCAGAATTTTTTGGTACATAGCAGAATTAATGTTCCATTTATCACAGCAATCTGCAGAAGTCAGAAGTGAAGTCAGAAGTGACTTACCTGAGCAAATATGCATTGCATGTTTTATTTGACATAACAAAAAAAACACAAGAAAAGGAGACGTTGTTTCAGGAGGGATAACAGTTTAAAATAGATTTACTGCTTTTAGCTGCAATGTGATTATTCTTCTCGAGAAGTCTGAATCTGTGAAATATGCCCTTCATTCCGGAGGCTCCAGCTATGTTCTGTTTGTTAAAATGCAAAAAGATGTGATGGTTATCGTTGTAACATGCTGTTTGGAGTTGGAGTTGGAGTCCTTGGCCTGGTCATTAGGAGTTAATACAGAAAGGTCCAAAAATATCATATCAGTACTCAAAGCAGATTTACAAAGGGCCTCTCACCCAGGAAACCAAACCACTACCACCATAGCATGTTAGCTGACCATTTGGTCTTACAGTACACACTGAGAGTTATGGATGGGGTTATTACTTACTAAGCAGTCTTTAAAATGCATGAGTCACATTTGGACCTTGTGCTGCTCCCCACCACATCCGCGTGCACACACACACACACACACACACACACACACACACACGATAAAGTTATTATGGCGAAATGAGATATCTAGACCTGGATGTGAATGCCCTACTGAGTGTGTGCGTACAGGGTCCAAGAGTGTGTTGTGGGTCTGTGCTTACCACTCCACTTATGCTCATATTTAATTACAATCTAATACTCTGATGGCAAATGAAGTTACTCAGCAATTCCCTGGAAAGGACATACCAGTGGGAGGATACCACAAAATAAGCCCCACAATGCTATCAGCGATTAAGAAAATGAGTTTGTGGCCACGGAGGATAAACAGACGGGAAGCAATCATAGCGAGCCTGTAAGTAAAAGAGATGTTTTAAAAGAGAAGTGTTTCAAGTGAGGGGAAGACAGGATAACAGTTACCATTGAAGCTAAATCCTGCATAATTAATGTGTTTAATATCCATGGTCGACCATGACAACCAGATGGAAACATGAAAAAGTGATGTTTTTAAAAGACAACATAAACCTCAATCATCTTGTCATGACATTTTACATGCACAAGCACAAGATTGTGGTGTTTTGATATTTCCTTTTCAGTGATTAACACAATTCTAGGGCACTACCATACTCATATGAACATGTAGAATGTCAGACATGTGTTGTGAATAGCAGAATATGTTATAATGAAGAGGTGCTACTGTATATGTAGGATCATGTCAATTACTTCCTGTATTCAATTCAGTCATGTATCAATATGTATATGTAATATGTTAATTGTTTATTCGTTTCTAAGCAAAAACAAAAATGCTAATTTGGTGCTGAGAATAACTATTGCAAAGGTCCAGAGAGGAAAACTTAGATGTGAATGTGGAGGAAATCTATATTAAATAAAGGTTGGCAAGCTTTTAGAAACTGCTTTGTGACTGCAAAATGAGAATTGAGGGCTTGCTATGTCTGTCAGATTTCTGGCAGATGTAACACAACTTTACCTCAGATCAGGGGAAAAACAGCCTGCATCTGGCAGGATAAACGTTCAATGCCCCACAAAACTGCAGTTAGACCCCAAGCACGAGCCTTCAACCCCAAAAGGTGGTCTGGCAGGGAAGGTCTTAATAGCTGTGGCTATATTTTCCATCAGAGAAGGACCACTTAAGCAACAGACTGAGAAATTAAAACAAAATAATAAGGCATTGACCGGGGCACAGAAAATGAATCAGTATTAGTACATAAATAAGAAACTACAGTGAAAATTGCACTTATCTGTGGACATCTATAATAGATACATCAGCCTCAGACTTAATATCACTGTAGCTCTTTACTATTTAAAAAAGGTTCATTCTTAGTTGTTATGAGTTGTTTGTGCTGAAGTTTGGTAGAGTGGTAGGCCAGGTGCAGGACAAAGTATACGAAGGTAAGGCAAAAGAAAATATCCGCACACCGGAGTAAATCCTGAACTTTAATTAAAAAACGGCAACATTTCGAGTGCTACTCCCGTGTGGGGACATTCTCTTTTGCTTTACCTTTGTGTTGTGCTGAAACCATGACTCATTACCATGAAACTACCAACTTATTACATATCTGTAAAGTGTTCCCGAACTATGTGACATGAAGTTGTGCACTGTAGGTTTAGATATATCTGTGTAATACAGTGATGGAGATATAGACCTTGTGCTATCTAGGCCCACAAGGTCACTTGTGCTATCTAGGCTCTAGGTTTTAGCAGGGAGATGCGCACAGTAACACTTGTCATGTGGAGAGGCTGGGTAGAGTGTGGTGGGGATCACATCAGCTCAGGCATTTTATTTGTCAGAGATTTGCGAGGCCTGATTGACGAGCCTGGCCATAGAGCCTGCCTCAAAGGCCACAGACGCCAGGACAGCAGCAGTCTAAGCAGACCAACGTACACAATCACTCTTCACAGCACAGGCTGCACAGTCTGTCAACAGGAATGAAATAGAGAAAGAGAAAGAGAGAAAAGCAAAGAGAGAAGCACAAAACTGGCGAAAAGTCTTGATATGTCTGGAATTGAAAATAAGGAGAAATATACAAATGTGAAGAGAGATGTGTATGAAGAATTGTTGGTGCATAAGTATCAATGAAACATGACGCCAGGCAAGAGCAAAAGAAATTGCCAGTATATTGTGTCTACAAGAACGCCATGTCACACAGGTGACTCACAGAGTTGTATTGTAATGCGTATACAAAACAAACCCCACAGAGGCATTCAAAGACAGCCATAAGATTTCATTTCTACCATCTCGTCTGTTGAACTCACAGGTGACAGCTTATAGGAAAGTCATTTCCAACCAGTAGGTGTCTTTCATGAATGCAGACCATGAAGTCAAATGAAATTGAATCTGTGCCCTGATAACAGAGAATGATGGCTTGGCAGTTTTCATATTTCACTAGAATTAAGTCGTGCATCAATATGGCTCAAAAAAACGACTTCAATGCATGCACTGTGGCCCCATTAAGACCAGGAGGAATTCTGGATGAGTGCTGCCACTCAGTTGCCTGGCCCAGTGAAGCAATATGAGTAAGCCTTTCGATAAATTCAAAAACCATTCTCTCGGAAAGAAGTGCACTTAAAATGTTAAGTGGAATGGAAGTAGGACAATGGTCTCCCTTAACTATGAGATATTTCAATAATTGCATACTTTGTCAGGCGCAGATGTCACAAGACACCCAATACCAGCATACCATGACACGTCAAAAGTGAGGCTTGATTCTCTGTCCTGGAGGACACAGGCACAATTTGTACTTTCTTAGGTCACATATACTGACCATAGACACCATTCATTATAGTCCCCTGAAAAGTGCAAGACACTTTTTGTCAAATTTCACAGTGCCCTCTCCATGACATTTGAAAATGAAGCATAATTAAGGATTTCAAAGTACATCTCCGATGGACACACGATTGAAAGGGTACCGTGGCCTCCCTCTTCTCGCCCAGGCTCAATATGGAACTGGATGAATCGTTCTCATGTGTTTGGAGGCTTTTATATCTGGTGGTATGTTCCCGGGGCCGCAGAGTTGCGGTGATGGTAAAGTGAGACACAGCACCTCCACCTTTTCACATACCGGTCATAATTCTCATTAGCATGTGCTAGCTCTGCCTCTGGCTAGGACACTGTAAGATTTAAATATCAAAGCGACGGGTTCAAAGTGAAAGACAGTCTGCCGACCGGACAGGGCCGTGGCCAGCGGAGAGGCTTTCAGTCTCATTATGCAGAGTGGTGGAATGTGGTTAGGTAGCACCGGACTGCATCCCAGAGAGCAATGAAAGTTGGGCAGTAAAATAATCATAATGGCACTGAATGCCTGGCGACATGTCTATTGTTCCATTGTTACATTTTCAGATTGTCTGACAATGCACTTTGCCGAGCCCTTGTTCGACAGTGTTCTTTGTCTAGCACTTAGCACCAGAAATCACAATGTACTATAAACAAAAAAAGGTCACTTCAGAGAGGTCTGGAAAACTGGGATACACAGCTCTATCATTGAACAAGAGCTCTTGTTTATGTTAATGTCTATGTTTGTTTATGTATATGTTTGTTTATGTTTATGTTTATGTTTTTTTATGTTTAGATATTTGGTAGACGCTTTTGTCTTGTCCAGGTCTTAGGGCTGATCGAGCTACACCAGGCACGTAACTGAAGCGTTCCGTTCGCGTTGCGTCTGCTGCAACAATTACCTTCCACTATAATCAATGAAAGTAGCTATACCAGACGTGATAGCGGCGCGTACCCTCGAAAAAAATAGACCAATCCTCTAAAATGGATTTTACGCGTCGCGAACGGAACGCTTCAGTTACGCGCCTGGTGTAGCTTCGCTGTTACAGACAATAATATACTGTAGATTGCTTGTATTGACTGATGTGTCAGATTATAAGTGAGTGGTGCTGATAGCAGTAAAAGCCATATTGTCAGATTGTCATGATTTACAAATATGTGCTTATTACACCGTCTCTGGTCATGTCAGGCAAATCCATTTGAGTATGAAACCGCCAATCTATATTGTGTTGAATTTATGTGTTGCAACATGATGCTAGAACAAGTCTGTAAATATAATAGCACATCAAGATACACTAATTGTCCCAACAGCATGATACCGAGGTCATTTCTTTCTTCAAGTTTCGTTTTATTTATTAAGTAAACATAACCTTAAAGCATCGTCATGTGACACGTAATTATAGATATAGTACCTCTGACATGTCAAAACAAAAGTAGAGTCGACTCAGCTATTGTGGAGTTTGTCCTAAACTAATTAACAAATGCCATGCAGTAGGCTACTTCACGGCAGCACACATAAACTTCAATACCCACAAATCCATTGTCCAAAATAAATAGCCTAAACTTGACACCTTGTTAATTTCTGCGTGTGATCATAATATACCCAAACTGAACAAAGGCTGCAACGAAGATAATGTTAGGAATGCCAGCAGAAGTTGGGTAGATGAGAAAGCTAATGGTTAAGTACAATAAAGATGCAATAGGGCCACCAATGAGATGCTTACATGTACTGAAAATTCAGTGGAGATGCAGCTAGCTAACCCGCACTGAAAATGACTGTAAGCCACAGTATATTAATGTTATATGGGATGGATAATTAATGTTATGATGGATATGCTCTAAGCATGGCCCAAACATAACCTATTGTCAAATTATATCAATGATTGGTAGATTTGTGTAGAAAGAGTTAGGAGAAGAGAAGAAAATAATAAACAAAGGGCCCTCCCAATTGAGTGAGAGTCAAGATGTGACACTCACTGTGTCAGAAGGTATAAGCTCTGCTCTAATAACAGATGGAGCAGGGAAGAGTATAAATATCCCTAAAGGCAATTTGGGAAAAGGCTCTTGAGATATACAGGGGCATCTAAAAAAATTAGCTTTGAACCCTGACCTCGGTATTTGAAAAACCCTGGCTACGGCCTTGCCCAAAGGCTATTGGATTGGTTTCGCCTTATGAGATGTCATTGATTGCGGTACCAAGAATAAGGGATTCTCAGAAGTGTTTTCCCATGTTGTGACCATACGGCAATAGCATTGTCACAAATATGTGAAATATGTTTATTCATGCTCTCCAGATAGACTACCATGTTCATAGCATAATGATTGACAGGCTTACAGATGAATCTTTGCATAGAGCACTCCTGATTGGCTGATGATAAATGCATCGAGTGACACTTTTAAGGTGTCTGATAACAGAACAGACTTCAGGGAATAATTAGTAGAGTGAAACTTTGGAGACATGTTACAGAATGCAGTAGCCTACCGATAGCTTTAAGGTGTTCTTGATGATCATTCATTTTATGCTGCAGAAATGATCCAAATTGAAAGTTGACTAAATAATGACAATATCTTATTTGGTTGAAGAAAACAGGCTGTATTCATCATATGAGTGAATACCTCTGGGCCAAAACAACAGCGCAATGCATGCAAATCTGATCAGTGTGTAAAAGCAGCTTTCCTGCGGCATAGAGGAGCAGCATTTTATCCTCGCAGACACTCCTCAATTTTTCACCAAGAGACTTTTTTCAAAATATATATATATTTATATATGTTTGTGTCTGTGTGTGTGTGTGTGTGTGTGTGTGTGTGTGTGTGTGTGTGTGTGTGTGTGTGTGTGTGAGTGCTGGAAACAACAATATCAAACCCTTGAGCATAGCATATGAAAGCACAAAAAGAAGTCCCAGGTGCAACATGTCACACTGATACCAGAAACAAAAGCAACAACCCCCACCCCCCCCCCCATCCCAGCGCCCAAAACACACACACACACACACACACACACACACACACACACACACACATACACACACCTGTCTTCATAACCTCACAAGCATCAATTCATTAGAACATAGTTGCTAAGCTACTGCCTGGTGCTCTGGATCCTCAGATAAGCACAGATCCCAGGGCCGGAGATCACATACAGTTTCAATTTCCATGTCATGCTAAGAGTGCTGTTGTGCTTACTTATTTATTAACTCACGTGTTTTCCTCTCATTTAAAACACTGATGGATTTTGTATTTGATGTGTCTAGCTTTGAACTGGCTTTTGGTGGTGTTTTTTTTATTTTTTTACTGCCATCAAATGAAACATTGGCATTAGTATTCATAAGTTCTGGGCCACTGATGAACTGAAGGAAGGTCTGTCATACAGGCAAGCTGCTTTTGAAAGCTTGGATAGTTCTGTAAAATAACTTTTTGTCTTCCTTTGCCTCTTGTGTGTGTGTGTGTGTCACCAGCAAGACACGCACACCATTCTCCTCAGTCTCCTTCATCAGAGCCATGTTGTTGTTGTTTTTTAAGCAAAGTTCACTTTAAACATCAACATTACTACATTTGATCCTTTATGGTCTTTGTAGAACCGCGGTAGATAGAAACATTCATCTTTATAAAGGACTTAAATATGTTGTTCAATATGAAAAGACCGTATTCATCTTGCAGTCAGAGGTCTTGAGAATGCATATTTATCCTGACGCCGTTAGATAGCCAGAGTGAGCTCTTGGAGCACTTGCTCATCATAATTCACACTTAAATTTAGCCGTTCACGATACCCACCAATTAAAGCAAGGTTATCCTATTGACAATCAGAGAAGACAGTGACCCCTGCCCCCAAGGATGATGGGTTTAAGATGGAGAGAGGGCATCAGGCTTGCACATGTAAAACATGTTAAAAGAGGGTAATGAAAATTCAATCGCACATCTCTCTTCTTCATAGCCATTAATTCCTCACAGCCCGAGTCATATTTTTAAGAGAAAATTAATTCTGGTGACTGATTTGCTTTTGTAATAACCTGATAGTTTGCCACTGGCCTGTGCTCTCAGCTGGAACTGATAGAGAGGAGGGGGTATTGATTGTGTGTCTTGCATGGCTCCCAATTTAATATAGAGATTTAATTTTGCTTCTTTTTTTTCTCTCACCAATTTCTTCCGCCCTCTTTGATGGAGAAAATAATAATAGTAAAATGTGAGGGTTGGTATTCAGAATGATTGTATCTCATACAAGCAACCAGAACAGTCATAATGATTTTGACCTTGGTTTGAAAAAAACAGTTTTGAGTGGCATACCACACCAAGTTTTGAAAGAGTACCAATTATTTGCAATTGTCAGTTTGAGTTCAGATTGGAAGGACTTTTTTTTAAAAGTGTACAAAAATCTTGAACAATAATCCAAAGGACAGAGAAATAAGGCATTCTTATATTTGATGCACAGCACACATCGTCATTGTCTCATTCAAATGAGACAGTGTTTTCATTTAATTGTTTACACAAGATAAAATACCTGAGCCAAACAAAAAGCTCCGAATAAGTAACTGTTTAATCGTACCTTCAGAATAACATCATTGTTTTAAGTCCAGAAGCAATTGTCTTCTTTCAATAACAAAATCCTACCCCTTGCACCTTTAATAGTTTGCAAATAACTTGCCGCAGGTAGCACAGCAGCTGTGCGGATTTAACATCGAGTGAATTCGAATTCGAGTGAACAGATGGTAAGTTAGCATACTGAGTGCCGTTTGTCCTCCTGTTTCTTCTGATCTGTTCGTATTCTCAGAACACGTTTAAAGGCAAAGGTTTAGAGAGGAGTGGAAAAATGAACACATGTTCAGATGTCAAACAAGTCTTCACAGGTACGGCATTTGCAGTTGCTCTTTTAAGCACAGCTTTGGCACCCTATAATGGAAAAGTGTGACGTGGGGTTTGTGATGTTTCTATTTGTCCCCTTGAGATGAGATGAAGTCCGCTTCAACTTGCCCCATCAACCATGGCTCTCTGACGTGGCCTAGCAGTTTTGGCCTTGAATTGTGTGCTTCTGATGGGCTATTGTTGCTGCCTTTGTCCCCTCTGCCTTCAAAAGGATGACCTATGTTTGCACTGTATGCTTCAGTCTGATCTTTGCCAGTGTCTGCGATTGTGTATGTGTATGTGTGTGTATGTGTGTGTGTGTGTGTTTGTGTGTGTGTGTGTGTGTGTGCTCGTATTTTTTTTTTTGTGTGTTTTTTTTTTTTTTTGTCTCCATCTCCTACTCCATCCCCTACATTTGTGTATGTAAATGAGTGTGTGCATAGTGTGTGTTTGTTTTTGTGTATATGTGTGCTTTTGTGTTAGTGTGTATGTGTTTGTGTGTGTGTGTGTGTGTGTGTGTGTGTGTGTGTGTGTGTGTGTGTGTGTGTGTGTGTGTGTGTGTGTGTGTGTGTGTGTGTGTTTGTGTGTCTTTCTGGGTCTGTGCCTATGTGCAGCATCTTACACATTTGATATGCATATTTGACTCACTATAGGGCTGTGACTTGGCCTTTCTCCAGAGATCCTTTCTCAGATTTGGCAAGTGAATATCTTGTCTGTGTTATCGGCCTCCGTGTCGGCTCCCATTCACCTCAAAGCAAACTGTTTACTGCCGTTATTAATGATAATTTTACCGTGCTCATTTATATACAGGGATACTTCCTCCTTTGCATTCAAACCATGTTCACAGATGGACAGATGGAAATACTGCATAGCAATTAATGAATGCAGGAGTTGGGTAACAGTCATTTAGCATGGCACCTTAATTGGCCCCCTTCCATTACTTTCATAACACAACAACTTGGCTTTGGCTGCTTAGTCGCCTTCAGTGTATTTATTTTAGGCTAAGCTATCTATGTTTCCTTTTTAACACTGACCTAAAATACAGCCTACTGTATATACGGTAGCTGCTTGTGCTTTTGTAGGATGCATCCTTCTGATGGTGCAAAAAAGGAAAAGTTCATCGCGCAATTCCAAGACGAAAGCCACGAACAGCAAAACAAAACTACCAGGATATCCAATTACTCCACTCCTTCAACTATCTTATTTTCTCAGCCCCTTCTCCTTGTCAGCATTCACATTCGGCACAGAAACCGAAGTGCACATGCATATTTTTTATTATTATTTAGAGCTGCACCCTCTTGAGTGTATCTGCTTCTTCAATGCTCTCTCTGGCCTACAATTTTCTCAGACCTCACCCCTTGAATCAAATTAATTGGGGGATTTAAAATTTCAGAGGCTGTGGGGAGCGAAAGTTACTGATGGTCTTTTTACCTCTCTCTCTCTCTCTCCCTCGTTCTCTCCCTCTCTCTCTCTCTCTCTCTCTCTCTCTCTCTCTCTCTCTCAATTTAATTAAATTCAATTCAAGGTAGCTTTATTTGCATGACAAATATTTCGGTAACACTTTATTTTTATTTTTATTTTTTTTTTATTATGACCGCCGCGCAGTCATATAGGTTTAGTCAGATTTTTTTTCTTTTTTTTTTTTTTTTTCATGTCCAAATTTTCGTCAAGGATTCCCGGGACACTGAAAGACCGGGGTACACGAAACTTGGTGGGCATGTAACCCCACATGGATAGCATGGAACCATCATCGTTTTGATCTGTAGCCCCCCCCCGCTGTACTGGTCCCCCAGAAAAGAAGGGTAGGGCAGATACAGTTTTCTGTGAATATCTTGAGAACCGTAGGGCCTAGGATGACAAATTATGTTTGCCTCCAGGGGTCATGTTAACCCATTCCATGTGCACACATGTGCATAAACAGATAAACACGCACACACATACATTTACAGTAATCATACGTATGACACATACTCACCCAGTAGACATATGTACGCATGCATGCACATGCACAAACACACATACGCAGGCAAACACACAAGCACGCACACACACACACACACACACACACACACACACACACACATAAACATAAACGTGTACACAATTCAAGAATTTCTCAGAATTATGAACAGGCAAGATGGGGGTGGGGTTGTATAAAATGAATTTTACATGTGAAATCTATGAACTAATCATGTTTTGGTACTTGTTGTCTAGCAGATACCAGAGAGAATTGAGTGTGGATAATGCAATTTAGTGAGACAAAAAAATGTGCTGGATTGGGCGGCGGTCATATTTTGTACCGCTCTGCGGTACATCTACAGTAGTTTATTAATTTATTTGTCAGGGACAATGCAGCGTACATTATTACATACATAGCTATCACAGTCAATGCCATAACAATGTCTGTAGATGTGTTACATAAAAGGTTTCTAGCCAGTTGGCTAATTTGCAACCCCAGTCCCTGGTCAGACCTTTCTAAAAACATATTGTAGTCTAAAAGTATTCTAAAAAGTGTAGTATACGTGTGCATACACCTCTCTATACACATAGAGACCAACAAAACATGAAGGGTAATGTTAGTGTTCATACCCTAATCATGCACATCAGGACAACCACATAGGAACATCACAAACAGCAAGTCACGTAACACAACCCCCAGACACCCAACCGCCCGCAGACTCTCACTTATACGGACAGCCAGTCACAACATACACAAATACAATAACACAGACAGTAAGTCACATACAACACAACCCCCAGATTCCTCGCCGCCCGCAAACTCTCACCTATGCGAACAGCCAGTCACACACAACATACAATAACACAGACGCAAAACATCACATCGCATACTACACAACCCCTAGATACCCAACCGCCCGCAAACTCTCACCTATGCGAACAGCCAGGCAGTAAAACATAGACAATAGAGTGTGTGTATGAGTGCGTGTGTGCGAGCATGCGTGTCTTAGTGGTCACATCCCTGATTTACTTTCAGCCAATGTTTTACCTTACTGTTAAATGTTGTCAGTTCTGTTTGTGTTTTTAGTTCTATCGGTCTTTATTTTAAGTCATTCCAAAAGCGGGTCCTTATTACTGAAAAACATGACTGGCCGAAAGAAGTTTTGCGCCCCTCTACTGTGCAGTTACCACCCACTGCTCCTCTTGTGCAGGGCTCGAAATTAACTTTTTTTCTCAGTGTCCCGCAGCTGTCCCGAATTCTACTTGCCACTGTCCCGGACTTAACTACTAGTGTCCCAAATTCTAGTTCTTGTTTTTTCCCCATTCTACATAATAAACAGTAACTTGCATCACTTAATTAACTCGTAAGTTCTGAAGACTTAATTTATTAAACACCATTTTATTAACATTATCTGCTTATTTTACACAACACTCATTTTCAGAGATTGCGCTTTTGGCTCTTTTTTGAGGTTGCACTAGACGTTCTCATTGTCCGTCGTTTTGACGGACAGGGTTGTAAAACATTCCGTCAATAATCTATTTTCACGTGTCTTTAATTTCAATGTCAGTTTAGTGTGATGTCATGGTCACAGATCTCATTGAAAACAATAAGTAGCATGGGAAATTACCACAAAGCTGTCGGATAGGCTACTTTCCGGTATTCGGAATAGCCTATAGCTTAGAACTGCAAAAGCGAAATGTCAAATGCTAACTTAAATAACTGTTTTCATAGTTAACAGGCTACCTTGCAACAGTATCGTTTTGTCAAATCGCAGTTGCAGTAGCCTAGGCTATTTAGCTCAGCATGATATTAGTGACATGTTGTCTGTCACCGACAGAAAACACGCAGCGTTTTAGTCAGAGAGGACTGTCATCTCGTTTAGAACACCAGTATAACCTTAGGCCTACACTATCAGTCAAAAATGTTCACAATGTCATGAAAACAAATGCCATTTACCTGCCTGCTAGTTAGGTAAGTTAACCTCGGAATATCGGAAAGTGACCCATTAGGCCTACCGCCCGTGCCCTATTTTTGTGTCGGCCTATGAGTCACTTAATATTCATTTAACCAATACGGCGGATTCCTAAGGAAACGCAAGCACCCATCCCATACTATATTTGTACCAAAAATGACATTGTAGCCTACAGTGATTCGAAGACCAGTAAACAGTGTTGTAAGGCTGCGTGTACAAAACCGCTTCTTTACAGATCAGCTGGCTAACGCTGCTTTTTCCAGCTGCCCATTATACGGAGAAATTTGGTGATCACTGAACGTTGTTTAGGTAGCCTACATTGAATCACGTTAAGCTTTTTCCTTTTAATAGGCCTCAATAACATCCATAATAATTGGAATGTGAACAGTTTAGGGAAAAAAGTACCTATTTTGAAATTTGCTTTGCCATTTTTTCTACTGTCCCAGAGTTGTCCCAGACATCATTCTATTGTGTCCCGGAAGCATTTTGTATGGTTCCCGGGACGTCGGGACATCGTTAATTTCGAGCCCTGCTCTTGTGGCCGCGCTCCTTGCCTTTGTTTTCATGACAAATGGACAAAGTACAGAGGGCGCCAGATTACTTGACAGTTTGACATAAGAGTGACATGACACTGTCATGAACACATGGCAATGTCATGACACATGAACCCTAACCCTAACCTCTAACCCTATCCCTAACCCTAACCCTATCCCTAACCCTAAACCTAACCCTAACTTGTTATGACGAATGACACTTAATGACAGAAGCATTATGTCATAAACGTTTATGACTTGTTTATGACACGTTCATGACAGTGTCATGTCACTCTTATGTCTATACTGTCAAGTAAAGTGTAACCAATATTTCTTTGCATTGCCAAAGCAGGACATCAAACAATACAATACAGAACATACAGTAGATAAGACATTTATACATATAAACTGGTGTTTGTGTGTGTGTCTCATCTCTCTCTCTCTCTCTTTCTCTCTCCCTCCCTCCCTCTCCTTGCCCTCACCCATTCTCCCTTCACCTCACTCTGTGAATATGGATGTGGTATCCCATCTCTCATGCCCATAACAGACCAAGACAACCCCAGTGGGTGACCGTTGAAAAGCCATGTTCTGGTTCTTATTAAAAATTAATGGCACCTGCCTTCACTTACAACCATTAGCCACAAGCCAAACAAATGATATTTTATTCATCTATGAATATAATATAGTGGCTTTAATTGAGTTTGGTAAATAAATAAATAAATAAATAAATAATCCAGATGCGCATTCATTCGAACAAATTTGATGTACCTGAGCCTCCACATGACTCACAAATAGGTTCCTGAGATGATGACTTTGATGGTGCATTTTCTTTACATTGGGAGAACACATTTACCAGTATCTGTTTGTGTATCCATACTTGACTAACAGTTATCTGAAAGGAGCTGTTCTAAATGTCATGCATATGTAACATGCAAGTCTTTGATTATTCTCCAACCATTACCCGTGATATTTGAATATTTGAGAGCCACCTGTAAGAGTTGAAATGAAGACAGAGGAAGATGTTGTTCTCAACAACTTTTCCCAACACATCACTAACCACTAACAGTTTATTCTCCAAAGTCTCGTGCAGCCTTAGTTTAGCTGTTTTTCCACTTGATTTGATTGTTTGTTTTATTTGTACATTTCACTTGAAGTGCATCTAGAACTCTTGCATTTGTTGTTGTTGTTGTTGTTGTTGTTTCATAAAGCTAATTATTTCTTTACAAGGGGAGAATGCATGTTCAGCCCTGTAATTTACTGTGTAGTGTGGGATCAGACACCTAGTCTTTGGTAGACCTGATCACACATAAGAGAAAACCCACACAGTGTGGATGTGCCAGGAACAAGATTTTATTGCCACCAGTCTAAACGTGTTTCAGCCTGAGCCATTCAGTGTTTGTTCCTAATATTATGATTACCTTCCTGGTATTACTCATTTGTTTTTATCATTTCTACTTCAATAACATTCACAGAATTGTATTATTTTATGCATATACTTTTTTTAAAAGACGCCCTCTGATGAAAAACGTCTGAATGTATACTCTAGGAACAGAGAAGAGATTTAGGTGTTTAATAAACTGTTGGAGTCTGTCTTTAAAAATATCACTCTACACACATCACTACATTCACTAACAATGGAATAATAAACAGATACACAAGTACTGATGTAGAGGTATGTGACATTATACCACAATACAGGCATTGTTGACATGAGAAGCAAGGATACAGTTGTAATATAGAATGCAATACCAATATGCACATAGGCCTAAGTGATATATGGAAATATACTAGAATATAATATATTTCAGGAGGAAGTTCCAGACAACTATATTATGAGCAGTTATTTACTTGGAGTTGTTGTTAAAACCTCTCAAATGTCTAATGTATCTTCTCAACTACGCCTGATGACTTGGTGCTTTAAATTTTCTAACCCAAACATGTCCACAAATTTGTTCATATTAAGCACAGACCAGCACTCCCCAACCCCCTTCTCTCGCCCCCGTCAATTGTAGCCCATCTAATTGCTTTCCCGGAGGAACCTCTTATATTGAATTGCTGGTTTGACCACCTTTGGGTCACACGTCATCAAAAGACGCTGACCCCAGCCGTGAGAGGCCTTGTCAATGGCACCAAGCACTTGAGAGGTAACGGGAGTGTAATTAGCTGTCAGCAGCTGGTAACCAGGAAGGAGAGGGGGATTGTAGAGGCCACAGATTAGGAAAGCATGGATTTTCAGAATCATGAGTGCTGCCGATATCCAGACCTGCCTTCTGTGTCATTGTCTAATGATGCATGCATTACCGTATGGGGATCGGGGTTGATCTATTTGTGGCTATATGTGCTGATTTGTGCCTGATTGTGTCTTCACTGTACTTACAATTTTAGTCGCCTATAAGCAATTCAGACACCTTTAAAGAGCTGTTTATAAAAACTATCTTTGACTTGTCTTAGCAATGCCATGTGCTCTAGGAATATAGGTGCGTGTGTGTGCGTGTGTGTGCATGTGTGTATGTGTGTGTGTGTGTGTGTGTGTGTGTGTGTGTGTGTGTGTGTGTGAGTGTGTGTGTGTGTGTGTGTGTGTGTGTGTGTGTGTGTGTGTGTGTGTGTGTGTGTGTGTGTGTGTGTGTGTGTGTGTGTGTGTGTGTGTGTGTGTGTGAGTGTGTGTTTGTATGTGTGTGTGTGTGTGTGTGTGTGTGTGTGTGTGTGTGTGTGTGTGTGTGTGTGTGTGTGTGAGAAGGCCGTGCGATGGCTGAGTGTGAAGGATGTGTGATGGAGCTTGCGTTTCCCTGCTCAAGCACCTTTTATGCACATTTGTGTCCTCTCAATATTCCCAGATGCTGACAGCCGGCCGGCGAGACTAAACCACACTTCTGATCAGCCCCGTCAGCGGAGCGGAAGTGTGAAGAGGCGAACAAACGTGGCGCCTCAGCTTAGCTCAGCTCCGCAGCGGCAGGCCCTGCTAACAACTGCGGCTGTGTCATTCCATTTTCTGCTCTCGAGCACGCAGGCGTGCTTTTAAAATGGACGAAAATCAAGCCCCACTCAGGCAACGGAGCCAACCCAAGAAGGGGCTGACATCACATAATCTATTTGAGGCGCCGGTTGGTCCACCTCTTTCCCGCGGTGCTCCGTTGCCCGGGCGTTCGGCGTTATGATGTATGTCCTGTGTCAGGGTGTAAACCATGACCTATTAGCTTTGATAAATGGACAGAGGGCACTCTGTCTCCTGCTCTAAGTTGCTGTGTGTGCTCAACAGGCTGACTGCACGTGCCAGCACTAAACAGGATATGTAGACTCATATTTATCATGCTCTCTTTCACCCTCTCTCTCTCTTTCACCCTCTCTCTCTCCCTCTCTCTCTATCTCTTTCTCTTCCCCATGTCTCATGCAATCAGAGATATGTGATATTTGATGGTAATGGTTACTATGCACATTAAGAATGGAGAAAAGACCAGATCATTTCATATGTTTCATTCAATTATCTAATAGGCTATATGTTAAAACTATACTGTTCTAAATATACTTTTCTAATTATGTCAGAATGACAGTCAACATTCTGGTCTTAAAGGTGAGGTAAGCAATGTTGACATCACATTTGTTTATGTTAATGCTTATGTTTATGTTTCTTAGCAGAGGCTTTTGTCCAAAGCAACTTACATTATCTTTGAACCAAGAACCAATCAATTAACCAGAGAAATAGCTCATCCTTCCCTTCAGTGCTGCCCTAGAAACTCCAAACCGTATTGTGTTATTGTTTGAGGGGCTGGCTGCCCCCCTTTTGTTAGTTTCCCATTCACAGAGCCAGAGCTGTTGAAGACTGTAAAAGCCTAGCTTTTTTACACTATACTCAGAGAATGGAAAGCTAGTGAATCATGAAGAGACATTTGCTACAAATATTACCACAACTGTTTCGTGTTTGAAATTGCTAAGATGACGTACGCTACCTTTAAGTTGGTAGGCCTGTACCTTTACAGAAGAACAACAAACATATTCTTTTGTGAATGAAGGCTTTACGTGCAGTCTTCTTTGAAAGAAAGGTTGTAACAAGATCAGCAGCTGCCATTTGTTGCTTACTAAAGTGGAAATGCTGCTCTGTCTGTCATGATATAAAGCCTGCCACATATCAGACAAACAACTGTGATTGGTCCTGCAATGTTTGGCCGAGTGAACCGGGGGAAAGAAAAACATTCTCTGGAACTCGCATAAGCTTTGTTATCAGCAGCGGAAGTTTCAACTGACTTCAAATTATCAGTCCTTTTTCATCCAGGGCTTAGCATCCCATCTTCAGTCTCCCTCTGTCTTCATATTGTTTCACAGTACATGATGGGGAGAAAAGAAATGGGTTGAAATGACAGAAAGCCAATATCGGGGCCTCTGTACATTGGACTGATACCAAGCAAAAGGCTGAGAAATTGTGACACTTTGTTTACAATAGGCTACAGTGTTCGTAATAACAATGTTATTTTCGTATTTATGTATTCATATAGTTTGTTTCATCCTTAGATGAGCTACATGTATCACTATAGCCAATTATTGCAATAGTTTGCTTTACATCCTTGCTAGTCAGAAATCGTAATTATTAGCTGTATTATGGTTGTGGGGGTTTCTGTTCCAGAATCATAATGTTATGATAAAGGTTAATCATCAGTAACTATGACTTTTAAAGTGTGCCGGCCATTCCATTGCACATGTCTGGAAATGACAAGCCATTAATATTTATTGTTATGGCATGCGTATGCGTATGACGTATGAATTTAATTGTTCACATCACAGTGATGACTACTATGAAATTGGTCTGAACCATTGTGCTGAAACATTAACATGAAATATCCAAATCCTCACATTTCATGAGATTCCGTTGCACTCAAGATGTCTGATAGCTGTGTCCTTTGATGCCCAATTGGTTTCTTGATATTCACTGAGATTAATTAATTAATTATTCATTCATTCATTCATTCATTCATTCATTCATTCATTCATTCAACCTTTATTTATTCTCGGAGGTTCATTGAGGGTAGTCCTCATTTTTAGTGAAGCCGAGATGGCCTTGCTACTTTAATTAGCACAGGTATATGCCCCAACAACTGTGTTGTTCACATATATGCATTTTCTCAGAACAGTTAAAGAGAAAAGCTAATAAATATGATGAGTTTGTATAAAACCTTATCCTCCTCTGGCTGGCACATCACTTGGCTGAGTTCTTCAAGACTCCATCGCTTCCACAACAGACAGCATAGTGTATGCTGGCCATCTTAGATTCTCTCTCCTCACTCTTGCCTGTCAGTAAGCGCTGGCTCTGCAGAGGGTTCAATAGAACTCTGCTCCCTGCAAGATAGTAAAGTGGTCAATCTCTTGAAGAAAAGATTTCATAGGAAATCTTCAGGTGGCTGTCTCCCTTTTGAAACCCACAAACAGATAGCTCTCAGTGGTTGATGTATGTAAGCATTGCACTGCCTACAGAGAAAGCACCAGACACCAACCTTCTACTGGAGAAGATAAACTTTGATGTGCTGTTGCACTGGGATACTTTTAACAGACAGGATCATGTATTACTCTTTGGTCAACAAAATTGTGACTATTTTGCTAAAGATTGGACTCCCCATACCTGTGATAGACACTTTTTGTTTGGATTCCCTAGCCTCCATTTACATTTTGTGTGACACACATTAATATCTATCACAGTCATTCAGCCATTGTATTCCACCTTGTAACAGTTCCCTAGTATGTGACAAGTTAAAGCTATCACAAGCTGCATCATTCATTATTTTCCGGCACAATGCAGGCGGGACTTGCTTCACACATCCTGATAATGCTGTATACTGCATACTGGAACGACAGATACTGCTGAGATATGAGACATTTCATTTTCACAAACAGCTCCCTCGCAGTGCCATACTCAGCGTCCTGCTGGCCAGATGCAAATACATTGGCATCGAGGAGGTATCTATGTGTAGGTTTGGGCCCCAGCTTATTCATATGCAACTTGGATGTCACTGATGCAGATATTTCCTTAAACCTTTAGTCACAAAGGCATCAAAGAGGATTGCATTGTGCTTTACTAACTGAATGTAAAATGATTCTTGTCTGAAATTATATAAATATATATATATATATATACAACCAGAAAAACCCACCAAGTGGGACTTTGAAATCATGAAAAAAATTTACAAGCTCACCTCATGCCTTCTTATAATTAAACGCTCAGTGACATACATTTAAATCTCCTCGTTTCAATCCAATGCTCTCCCTCTGATGTGCCTGACTCCTGGTGAAGATTACCGAACACATTAATGGAAAATCAAAGGGAGTTGTAGGTAGAGGAGGAGGGCAGTGTTGGGACCTTCAGCAAATAATGTATGATTGCAGAAATCCTCTCTTTGCTCTCCTAGCCACAAAAATGCAGCCGATTAATTATTCAAAGCCACAGTGGACAGCCACAGGCAATTGCATCACTCCAGCCCACTCCAAGGAGGCTACTCAATTAATGCTGTTAAATATACTTCTCTTCTACAGTTCTGTAGAAGTATCAATCATTTCAGGGGCTGATGCCTGTGTATTTTCAAGTCCTACTATGGCAGTATCATTTGGCTTGAGCTCAGACACACGGTTTTGCTAATGTCAACATAACAGTGGAATGGCAAAAAGTTGGACCACAATCGTGTGATGTTTAATTTCTTACCTAGTAGCAAAGGGTATACCCATATGAAATACATATTTTGAATGATATGACATGCCCTTAAGCTTGAATACATTTGTATAACCATGAATGTGATATGATTAGTTGTCCTCCCAGGCAAGAACATAAATCTACTGAGGTACCAAATTCGCTAGATAACTCACGAAACACATAGAAAAGGAAAAGGAGGAGAAAAAGTTGGGAAAATATGACTATTTATTGTGAATTCAACATACTGAATCTACCATGAATAGAGATAAACACATCTTATCCAGCTTGGCTTAAGACCTGCCCTTTTCCATTTTGCATCAGCATCATGTGATTGCTTTTTTGCATACCCGTGTTTATGGTCTTCCCCCATTTCATTTCTTATTTATCATATGTGAGTTCTACTTAACAATTCATATAGATATATAGCTGCAAGGCTGAAATCTCATCTGAATTTCTCTCAGAGGAAAGGGGATCAGAGAGACTTTTATATAAATCAGACAAATCACAGACTTTTTGTTTGTGTGTGTGTGTGTGTGTGTGTGTGTGTTTGAAAGAGAGAGAGAGTGTGTGTGTGTGTGTGTGTGAGAGAGAGAGAGAGAGAGAGAGAGAGAGAGAGAGAGAGAGAGAGAGAGAGAGAGAGTTTGTGTGTTTGGGGGTTCTGGATTGCCTTTCATACTTGAGTGACAGGTTGTTGCATGGAGGAAAAAGGGCAGAAATTGCACTTGGGCAAGATTTTCCACCTCACCCACTTTCCAACCCACTATTTCAAGAGAGTGGGAAGGAGGAAGACAACAAAAAGACATAAGAGGCAGAAACAGTGCCTACAGGCACCCAATATCTCAAGGTCATCTCCAAACCATGTCCACATGATGGAAATATATAAATAAAAAAGCAAATTGTATTGTAGTAATCCAAATAAAAGTGAGTAGTAAGAGTGTCCAGCTTTATAGCCCTGGCAATCTGAGGCTCTCACCTCCCTAAACAGCTCCCCCGCCATCACCACCACGACACCACCCTTTTAATCTGACATGCTCATTATTACCTAGCCTAGAAAAAGCAAGATGGCCCTTTTTTTTTTTTTTTTGATCCTGTTGCCGAACAATTACACTCTAAAAAAGACCCCATTGCTCACAGAGTCAACCCGCTAATGATGATCGTAATTATTTTCAATTATTTTAATGTTCTAATTGAAGGGAGGCAGCCCTGAAGGCAGCTGACAGGTCCTTTTGAAAGAGGAGAGGTTGCTTGCTTGCCTGGCTCTCAGCTCTACAGAAACCACGTGCCTTAATTAGCCGTGGCTGAGTCTTTGGTGTCGTGCTCCGCTCCTCAACCGCCTCGGCTTTTGCCTCTGCTTTCCTCCTGACCTTGCTTCTCACGGCAGATTGGTCCGGCCTCTGTAGACCCATCCGGCCGGGGCCCAAGATTTAAGATACGCCAAACACGGCATGGCCTTGTGGCATTTATAAATACTTTGAAGTCATTAGCGGAGAGAGATTTTCTTTTTCATTACCAACAGGGCTATTTTAAGAGAGGTCGGACATCTGTTGGAGTGAGATATATTCTTTTTTAATTGAATACACTTTGTATGGATGAGATTGATGTGCATTACTATTTGAACACAAAAGCCGGCGCTCAAAAATGAGCAGTCCAATCATTCACTGCCTTTATAATTTGGCAAACATGCAAGAGGCGATTCTACTTTGTAACTAAGCTCAAAAGTCTGACAGCACTTCATAACTAACTTTTGACACAGCAATCAGTTAAAGCCAGTCATGTGTGACTTCACATCATCTCTTTTATTCAAAACAATTCTTCAAGGTGTAACTAGGTGATCTGGTCTTCACTGTGGACATAAACGTTCAATAACGTTGCGGTAACACTTTACAGTAGGGGTACATGAATGATCATGAATTCATGCATGCATTAATTCATCATTTATACATTAATTCATTCCTTAATATCCCATGAATCATCAGGAATTGACATAAGTTCATAGTCTGTCATTCATGACCTCAAAACACATCAACTAAAGCATTAGGTACGGTGGGCACATCATTATGAATTATGATTTATTAAGAATGATCATAATGATTTGTTTTTTCTGCCAAAAAAGTGGTCATCACTACTTTAGTTGAGGGGACACAAACATGAGGAACTCATGAGTAATTAACCTTAAATTCATGTAATCATGATGATCATGCTTAATATTGTGTCATCATATCCCTAACAAGCGAAGTATGGTGTTTATGCCATTTTATTCAACTTCCTGAGGAATTGCTTTGCGGTAGAAAGCTGCTTTGTCTGAAGCCACAAAGGTTTCAGGATGTCTTACAGTACACAGCTATAGAACATCAAATAAGTATATGAGTAGCGACCCTTTCTAGGTTCTTCAAGTAGAACTGGAGCAAATATTTGCATTTATATGGGAGCTCTTTAGGATCATGTGGGTTTGGCGTCTCTTAGAGGAACACCCAATGTATTCCCCCTTCCAGCTTTATTGCCAATCTCCAACTCATACTCTCGTACATTGCCAATTTTACGGCTTCCATTGGCAGTTGCAGCGGAGCCAGCTAATTATTTTATACGAAGGCATTACTAACGGCACATCAGCAACAGTTAGCCCAGCTGGGCTGTTGTTTAATGTGCATCGTTGGTCTTGCATTTGGCTCTCCATTATTCATCAGCCAAGGCCTCCCCCGCTGAGGGAAGCCATGCATTCCACAGTGCGGTCTTAATCGGCAGGGGAGAGGAGGGGCGACGCTGGACTGAAGCACCCGAGTGGCTTTACCTGCTAGCGGTCAATGTGGCTGAGCATGGCTTGCTAATGATGCCATCCATTTCTGCGACTGCCAAATCACCCAGCGGATTGAGAATGACTGATTTCGTCCACTGTGTTTTTGTGTGTGTGTGTGCTTAGAAACACTCGTATTGAGGAAATGCATGTGTAGAAAAATAGGTTGCATAATGGTGCATTTTTCATCACGTTTCCGAGAATGTTTTCAGGGAGGCATTTTTTCAGGTGTCCGGTCTTTTTCTAGCGCCCTAAATGGGAAACAAACAACTGACCTGAATACACTATTGCAGCCCATGTCCAGTGAATGTCCAGTGAAAGGAGTGATGTGTTTAATTGGTAGCTGAGTTCAAATGTTAACAGTCTTTCACCAGGATTGAGGCCTTCATCCTTTAAGAAGCTTTGGCTATTTCCAGGCTCCACATTAAAATATGTATGAGGGGTGCTGGGTCTGAGTGAAAAGCAGTCAAGGGTTAAACGGAGGCCAGAGAGTTCTGGCTGTAATCCTCACATGTCCACACCAAGTAATCAGTGCCTGTCAGCGCGCCATTCACCATTCGGTTTTTACGGAATGTCGGACAACTCGTAAGGCATCAAAACGTGGTTAATAGGAAGCAGATGGTAAAGTGCGGAAGTTGCGGCTCACAAACAGCGTTAATCAAGCCCCGCTGTAGGATTTATATGGCTTGACAGAGTGAGTGTGTTCATTTTGCACATTCACCTTGTTTACAGGAGCGTTTCTCGCGGCAACCTTGTTCAACCTTCCACTGTCTGTCAAGCTTCCTCGTGTGCAGACGGAGAACCTTATGGACGGACCCAATCACCAGCCTCTGCACCAGTCAGTCAGCGGCGGCTCATGGGCATCCCAGAGTGCCGTGCTGCACTAGTGAAGCTCTAAAAGAAGTGAGGAGGACAGAGGAGACTTCTGTGGTGCAGAACTAATTTATGTTTTTATATTGTGTTGGGGAAGTGTGAAGGAAACAAGCCTTGGGGGTTATCAATGAATAAAAAATTCATTTGATGATGTACCTTATTCTGTACTTCCTATTTCTAGTCTCTTATCTCTACCAGTGGAACTGATTGGTTAAACAGGCATGGTGAATATACATTGGGGAACAGATGTTGGCTGCATGCTAAATGCCGGATCCAGTATTTACCTCTCCCAAGATACACAGAGGACGAAGGGTTATAAATTGTGGTGCATGGTTTGGAATGGATGGCTCCAAATGCAAAATATATTATCATGTAGATTCTGTAAAGGAATTCCATATAGTGAATGTAGCTTTTAAATGTCTGTCTGGGATTGTAAAGGTTAAACTGTGGCAAGGTGATATCAACTACAGAGAGAAGAAAAAACTGTTGATTTGTTGTGACTACATCAAGCAATGTTTTCATCACATAATTGAATGGCAAAATATGTCAGTGCGAATGTATGTGTGTAACTGCATGTGCAAGCAAAGAAGGAAAGAACAAAGGAAGCTGAATTGCTACATTTTAATGTCTGCATTTTGGTGTATGTAGGTTTTGTGTGTGTGTGTGTGTGTGTGTGTGTGTGTGTGTGTGTGTGTGTGTGTGTGTGTGTGTGTGTGTGTGTGTGTGTGTGGATGGGTGGGTGGGTGTATATGTGCGTCCCTGTGTGTATGTACAAGCGTATGTGTGTGTGTGTGTGTGTGTGTGTGTGTGTGTGTGTGTGTGTGTGTGTGTGTGTGTGTGTGTGTGTGTGCGTGTGTGCATATGTGTGACTTACTTCAAAGTACTGCAGCGGCAGCAGCAGCAGCGGATCTCAGTCAGGGGGAAGTGGCATACAGTAGTGAACTACAGAAATCAAACAGCCCTGTCTCTCTGCTTAGGGTTCCCCTGCTGAAACCTCCTTTTGAGGGGCCACTTTTGACGCAGATGAATTACCCCAGTGTACCTAAGCCTACACACGCCCGCACGCACACACACACACACACACACACACACACACACACACACACACACACACACACACACACACACACACACACACACACACACACACACACACACACACACACACACACACACACACACACATACACACACAACACAAAACACACTACATAAACACACATATACACAAAAACAAACACACACTATGCACACACTCATTTACATACACAAACGTAGGGGATGGAGTAGGAGATGGAGACAAATTTATTCATTTTTGCGGAGTTAATGTGCAGGACTGGGCGGCGGTCATATTTTGTACTGTTCTCTTGGTGCTGGTACTGATTCTGGCTCTGATATATTGGTATCACAAGTGGATGACGTCACTTGACAGTCAGAAGATCTCATTGAAAAGCTACAGCTGGAGTAGTTAGGCTTTGGCACTGAAGTAGGCTTTAATCACCACAGGCATCTCAGGTATGTAAGTTATATGATGTTGTTTGTCCTTACTCTTATACTGAAACTCTAATGGAGGGCCAGTGAATAGTGAACAGTGAACAAGTGTGTGTGTATGTATTTTGCATGTGCGCATGTGTGTGCATGCGTGCGTTTGTGCGTGTGTGTGCATGCATGCATGCGTATTTATGTGTGTGTGTGTGTGTGTTTGTGTGTTGATTTCCCGTGTGCAAGGTGCTTCTAAAGGTCACACAGGGTTTCACTGCACAAAACAGCATCAAGATGGAAATACAAAAATCTCCACATCATTTTTGTTCCATTTACACTGTCATGAGCTCTCTCTCTGCCTGGTAAAACGCGCTGATTAAAGTCTGATGACCTCCACCTGTTCCTGCTCTGCTCTGCCTCACCCTCGTTTACCTACCAGCTGCACTGCATTCACCACTCATCATGCCCGGTATATAAAGCCTTGCTTTTCAGTCCACACTTGTCAGATCGTCTGCAAACCCGCACCAGTTACCTGCCTGTCTTGGAAAACGACTCTGACTCTTTGCCTGTGAACCCAGACCCGCTCGACTACTTCTTTGATCTCCAGCCCCGGTAATCTTGACCTGCCTTCCGTCTCTCTTCTATGAATACAGCCTAGCCCTTGACTGTATTGCTGCTTCGTTTCAATGGCTGTTGTGTGTGTGTTTCCCCAGGACTTCCCGGATCATCCAGCTCCTGCCATTGCTGCTTTCGGCTATTGGGGGGAACACACACCGCGCAGACTCTTGGAACTCCGGAACCCCTGAAACCCCTGTAACCCCAACCCTTAAATAAACATTCTAACGTGGCGCTTTTGTGGTCCTCGTCCTGTTTGGTGTCTGACAGTGCGATCTGACCAAACATGGACCCAGCGCCGCGGTCGAACCAACATGGAAACCGGCGAACCAGAACCACCCACCGCCATGCAGCGCCTGGAAGAGACTGAGAGAGAGGCAAACCGCCCAACACTGCTGACACTGCCTCCCTACTTCAAGCCGCCTACCAACAGCTTCAGCAGTTCCAGCAGCAACAGCAACAACTTGCAATGATCATTCAACTTCTCACCAACCTTTCTCCTCTGCCTGCTCCCACCGGCCCAGCCCCAGCCAGCCTGCTCACCGGCCCAGCACCCGAGTCTCCTGCCCAGTCCACTGCTGCGTGGCTGCGGAGCCCCAGAACCCAGGATCGGCAACCCATAGCGGTTCAGCGGCGACCCAACCCAGGTGCAGGCGTTCCTGGCGAGCTGCGTGTCCAGTTTACCCTGCAACCCAGGACTTTTTGCCACTGAAGGGGCGAGGGTCGGTTCGTGATCACTCACCTGGCGGGCCGAGCTCGACTCTGGGGAACAGCGGCGGGAGTTCGGCGCCAGACCCCAGCATGTGCAACCTTCAACCTATTAGCAGAGGAGATGCTCAAGGTATTGATTTGGAATCCACCACAGCGAGGCATCTCGGACCCTGATGAGTATTAAGCCAAGGCAGAAGGACTGTTGCGGATTACTCCATTGACTTCGAACTGTGGCAAGTCGGAGCTCCTGGAACATGGAAGCATTGGTGGATGCCTTCCTCCACAGCCTGGCGGACTACATAAGGGGCGAGCTGGTTTCCCATGATCAACCCCCACTCTTGATGAAGCCATTGCTCTGGCTGTCGCATCGACCGCAGGATCCAGGTCCGTCGTCGAGAGAGAGGGCGCCAGAGTCCATCCACCAGCACCGCGGTGTCCCAGCTGCCCTTCTGTCGCACCTGCCACACCGTCTAACCAGCGGACCAGTCTGAACCGATGGAGATCGGCCGCCCTCCCTAACCCCTGCAGAAGCCAGCGACGCATCACCTCAACTTGTGCCTGTACTGTGGTGGTGATGGTCATCAGTCGCCACCTGTCCAGCAAAGGCGGAGCTCACCAGATGTAGGAGGAATCGGATGAGCTCAATGAACATTCCGCCCTCCATCAGCCGTAAACCCCTCATCCAAGTCTGTCTTTACCTGTCTGATTCCACCCACACCCTGGCAGCCCTGGTGGACTCTGGCGCAGAAGCAAACATTATTGACACAGGACTTGCTCGTCAGCTGGGCTTGGAAAGCCATCGCTTGTCCACTCCTGTTCCAGCCCGGGCCCTGGGCGGTCCGCGTAATGGCACAGTTACCAGCATCACAGCCCCCATCTCAATGATGGTGTCAGGGAACCACCGAAGACCATCCGCTTCCACCTGCTCAGCTCCCCAGGCCAACCCCTAATCCTGGGCTACCCTTGGCTCCGTCTCCACAATCCTCACCTCGATTGGGCCTCCGGAACTGTGAAAGAGTGGGGAAATGCCTGCCACCTGACCTGTTTGCGTGCTGCCTCGCTGCCCCCCGGCTCAGTACCCCCAGCACTGCCCCGACATTTCTAATGTCCCTGAATGTTACCATGGCCTCCGAGGGTGTTCAACAAGACCAAAGCCACATCTCTGCCCCCACACCGTCCGTGCGACTGTGCCATTGATCTCCTCCTGGGACTGCTCCACCCAAAGGTCACCTCTACTCACTATCCCTCCTGAAAGAAAAACTATGGAGGATTACATCAGGGACTCCCTGGCAGCTGGACTCATCCGCCCGTCTTCCTCGCCAGCTGGTGCGGGTTCTTCTTTGTGGGAAAGAAAGATGGTTCTCTTAAGCCCCTGCATTGATTATGGAGGTCTGAGCGATGTCACAGTGAAGAACCGGTACCCTCTGCCTTTACTCACCTCTGCTTTTGAGTTGCTCCAGGGATCCACTATTTTCACCAAACTGGACCTTAGAAATGCTTACCACCTAGTCCGAGTAAGGGAGGGTGGCCGAGTGGAAGACTGCATTCAACACCCACACCGCCATTATGAGTACCTGGTAATGCCATTTGGCCTCTGCAACGCCCCAGCCCGGTATTCCAGGCTGGTGAATGATGTGCTGCGGGACATGCTGAATAAATTAGTCTTACGTGTACCTGGGCGACATCTTAATTTTCTCCAGAACTCTGTCGAACACACTTTCGTCATGTCCAGCTGGTTCTTCAGCGGCTCCTGGAGAACTCCCTTTATGTCAAAGCGGAGAAATCACGAGTTCCACGCTCAGACTGTGTCGTTCCTGGGATACATTGTCGCTGAAGGCAATATCCAGATGGACCCGCAAAGGTCTCGGCAGTTACCTCCTGGCCAGTTCGAGGGAATAGGAAGAAGTTGCAGCAATTCCTCGGGTTTGCCAATTTCTACCGGAGATTCATCCGAACTACAGCTCCGTCGCCGCTCCCCTCACAGCTCTGACCAGCATCAAACACCCCTTTTCCTGGACCCCAGAGGCCAACACAGCCTTTCATACCCTCAAGGCCCGGTTCACCACTGCCCCCATCCTCCAGATGCGGTTCAGACCCGGCAGTTAGTTGTCGAGGTGGATGCCTCAGGCGTGGGAGTCGGGCCATACTCTCTCAGCGGGCAGAGGAGGACAACAAGTTGCACCCTGTGCATTTTTTCTCTCGCCGGCTTTCACCTGCAGAGCGCAATTATGATGTTGGAGACCCGCTGAGCTGTTGGCAGTCAAGCTTGCCCTGGAGGAGTGGCGTCACTGGCTGGAGGGGTCCACAGTTCCGTTCCTGGTCTGGACCCGATCACAAAAACCTCGAATACATCCATAGCGCCAAACGTCTTAACCCCAGACAGTCCCGCTGGGCCTTGTTTTTCACCAGATTCAACTTCACCCTGTCATACCGCCCAGGTTCTCCGGAACACCAAGCGGACGCTCTCTCCCGTCAGTTTCATAAGGATGGCGCCCCTTCCCAGGAACCTGCATCAATTCTGCCCCGATCCCTGCGTCGTAGCTGCCCTGACCTGGGATATCGAGGAGGAAATTCAGGAGGCCCTCCGTGACCATCCCAGTCCCAGTGCATGCCCAGGCGGTGCGTCTCTTTGTCCCAGAGAATTTGAGGTCCCGGGTCATACAGTGGGGACACAACTCCCGCCTTGCCTGCCACCCGGGCTCCGCCCGCACCTGCCATCTCCTTGCCCAGCTTCTGGTGGTCTGCTTTGAGAAGGGATGTCCGAGGGAATTCGTCCGTGCCTGCCCCACCTGCAATCAGAACAAGTCCTCCCACTTTCGGCCCCGGCTGGTTTACTCCAGCCCTTGCCTGTGCCCACCGCGACCCTGGTCCCCGCGTCTCCTTGGACTTTGTAACTGGCCTCCCACCATCAGGTGGGATGGCCAGTCATTCTCACTGTGGTTGACCGGTTCAGCAAGATGGCACACTTCATTCCCCCTCCCTAAACTGCCATCTGCCAGAGAGACTGCCCAGGCTGTTCTTGATCATGTCTTCCGTCTACGGGCTGCCCAGGGATGTTGTCTCTGACCGAGGTCCATAATTCACCTCCACATTCTGGAAGGAGTTCTGCTGTCTTCTAGGGGCCACAGTGAGTCTCACCTCTGGGTTCCACCCCAGTCCAATGGTCAATCCGGCGGGCAAACCAGGAGCTGGAGAAAGCGGCTGCGGTGCATGGTTTCTCGCAAACCCCAGGCTTGGGCACAACAACTGACGTGGATAGAGTATGCTCACAACTCCCTCACCTGCTCTGCCACTGGTATGTCACCTTTCCAGTGTGTGTATGGCTACCAGCCCCCCCTGTTCCCCAGCCAGGAGGGAGATGTGTCCTGCCCGTCTGCCCTCGCCTATGCCCGCCGTTGCCGTCGTTACCTGGTCACAAGCTTCGTGCCCACGCTACTCAAGTCAGCTGTCAGCTATGCCACTGGGGCTAACCGCCCGAAGATCGCCCGGCACCCGCCTACCGTGTTGGCCAGAAGGTGTGGCTGTCAGCCAAGGATCTCCCACTGCGGGTGGAATCGCGTAAACTGGCACCTCGATTCCTCGGCCCGTTCCCTATCCAGAGGGTCATCAGCCCAACCGCAGTCCGGCTCCAGTTGCCAACCTCCATGAGGGTGCACCCTACTTTCCATGTTTGAAAGTCAAGCCCGGCGCATGAAAGCCAGCTGGTCCCGTGCCGCTTCCTCCTCCTCCTCCTGCGCCTCATTGGCGGTGGGCTGGTGTACACCGTTCGGCCCTGCCGGTCCAGGCGGGTAGGGGCCTCCAGTATCTCGTCGACTGGGAGGGCTATGGGCCTGAGGAGAGAACCTGGGTGCCAGCCAGTCCGGATTGTGGACGGACACTCATCGCCGACTTCCACCGTCTGCATCCTGATCAACCTGCAATCCGTGGGGCAGCCCCAGAGGGGTCCCTAACCCGTCCTGCCCGCCCGGCTTCCTGTCCTGTGCCTGACCCTGACCCTGTCTCGTACCTGTCCGTCTTCTGTCCACGACCCTCCAGCTCCCTCGAGGATGAGGATGTTCACTCGGACCCGCTCGGAGGAATTCTAGCCCTCCACCCGGCTCCCCTCCGCCCTCCCGGCGTGGTGTCACTCTTGGGGACTTCTGGGGCCGTCCCTTAGGGGGTTCTGTCATGAGCTCTCTCTCTGCCTGGTAAAAGCAGCTGATTAAAGTCTGATGACCTCCACCTGTTCCTGCTCTGCTCTGCCTCACCCTCGTTTACCTACCAGCTGCACTGCATTCACCACTCATCATGCCCGTATATAAAGCCTTGCTTTTCAGTCCACACTTGTCAGATCGTCTGCAAACCCGCACCAGTTACCTGCCTGTCTTGGAAAACGACTCTGACTCTTTGCCTGTGAACCCAGACCCGCTCGACTACTTCTTTGATCTCCAGCCCGGTAATCTTGACCTGCCTTCCGTCTCTCTTCTCTGAATACAGCCTAGCCCTTGACTGTACTGCTGCTTCGTTTCAATTGCTGTTGTGTGTGTGTTTCCCCCAGGACTTCCCGGATCATCCAGCTCCTGCCATTGCTGCTTTCGGCTATTGGGGAACACACACCGCGGAGACTCTTGGAACTCCGGAACCCTGAAACCCCTGTAACCCCAACCCTTAAATAAACATTCTAACGTGACGCTTTTGTGGTCCTCGTCCTGTTTGGTGTCTGACATACACGTTCTAGCCAGTGCATGAGAACAACCACAGTCTGCATTTCCTCAGGCTGTTTCAGAGGATGCTCCCAATTTCCTCTTGTTAATTAAACACCTACCATGGCAAAAAAACAAAAGAAAAGATTAGCCCTTAATCTTAACCTCGACTCAAGTTATCCAGTTGCTAGGACTGAGTTCATTCATGTGAATGTGGAGAGTCAAGTTTATGTGTAGTCATGCCTAAGAACTTGACACCACTTAAAACTACACGTTGACATACCTTAGTCAATAACCTGACTGGGGTTATGTTGAGGGGCAAATCTGAGCATCTGCAGCATGACAATTCAAGTAAAGTGTGTATTGATCAGTAGCCAGTGTGTACAGTGGTGAGGGACTGGACATTGTTCATCTGGTCTTGTCAGCATGCCTCTTTTGTACATGACCAGGTAAAGAAAATAATGGTTATCCAATGAAATTCACAGTTGATTTGCACTGTTGTATTACAAATGTTGTTGTTACGACAAAGCTAATTTCATTGTGTTCCATTTTATTCATCTTATAAGGAAAGTCTTTAGCATCAGTCTAGAAGATATTTGATCTCTTTAAAAGCAAATATATCTGACAGCAAGAACACTGCCTTAAGTAGGGAGTACAGCCCAATTTCAGAGCAGCCAGCATAAATCTCCTATTGCCATTGAAGGAATTTACCAAATGTATGCAGTGGCAACATCTGGCTGGAGGCGTCCCAGGAGAGGCTTTTGTTTTAAAGTTGCTGAAAGCAACACCTAATTGAGAGTGCTGAAATTCGAATTCATGTCTTTTGCATTTTATAGTCATAAGTAGTTCATGTCGTTGTTTCTTATTTATGTTTCTTATTATGTGTCCTTATGTCTAGTCAGAATTCTGGTTGGATAGAGGAATTTGTCTATGTTAGCTGTTTCTCTCTGTTCTGTATTCTTCCTTCTCTTTAACTGTTATTTCATTCTGTTCTTGGTATACTGTTCCGGAGTATATCTTTGTTTAGAGACAAGTAGTCAGGTAGAACTTTGTGGAATTTGGGCATAAGTGTGACATAAGGTAATGCATTTTTTTTTGCATGAATTGATAGGTAAGGGGGTGTCCTTTCAGAATCTGACGGGTGCCACTCCGGCACCCTTGAGCATTTTCTTTAAAATTACATCATCTGCCACACCCCTTTTTGATCATAGAAAATCCTCTAAATATACATTAACATATAAACCCATCATGTATGGTATCAAATTAAAGCTCTTCTCATGCAGAAATTTAGCTTTGACCGTCAAAAAGGTGAAAATAAATTGTTTAGGTCCCTGCAGAGAACAAAATACCTTTTCAAAGTGACCTTTAAGGTACCTCTTATACCTCTAAATTGTGTCATGTTTGGTATTAAATTAAATAAATTATGGAATTGCCATGTAGTTTAATACATACAGGAATACAATCATTCAACAGTAATTCTTTTTAATATGAATATTATAGTAAGTCTGATGTACCCTAGTTCACGAACTTGCGGGTTAGTTAGCACGTTAGCTTTAATTTCCCTTGAATCAGTCGCTGAATTTCAGACAGCAATGTTGTGAGGTACTTCCCAGGTAGTTAGCACATTAATTATAACTGTCCTTGGATTTCCCCCCAGAATTACAGACAACAATAGGTGCCTTGCTCAAGGGCACTTCAACCATGGTTGTGGGCATGGGAGAGCAGTGCTCTTCAACCACTCCCCCCCTCAACATTTCTTCTACTGGTCGGGGATCGAACCGGCAACCCCCTTTGGTTTCAAGCCCGAAGCCCTAACCAGTAGGCCACGGCTGCCCCATATCAGTTTTATTGGCCAAGTATACTTACATATACCAGTACAGGAGCATGCCTTATGCTCCCACAGCCCTATGTCCCCTAACCCTAACCCCAGGCCTAACCCTAGAAATGTGGGAAATGGTAGGCTGACCCCACCGATACAAAGAACTTGTGCTCTGCATTTTACCCATTCGGGGGTAGTGTACAACACACCCACACAAACAGTGCACACCGATTCAAACACACACACACCCTAGAGCAGTGAGCACACTAGGAGTACACTTACACACCCCGAGCAGCAGGGCTCATGGGCACCTCATCCGTGGATATGGATGTGGGAGAGCGCTGTTAAGTCGCTCCCCCCACCCACATTTTTCCTACAAGACGGGAACTGGTCACCCTTCAGTCACAAGTCCGACTCCCTAACCAGTAGGCCATGGATGCCCAAAGTAATTGACCCTCCTAAAATACCCTCCAACAAGAGAATATGCAGCAGAACACATCAAGCATGCATGGCTGCAAGCAGGCTTGGAATTTAACCATTCTGGGGGCAAGGCCACTTGGCCTTCAGTTGGGCATATTTGGTGGGGGGCACAAAGGCCACATGTCAGGGCACCAAGGCCAAAGTTAACTATTAGTAGTAGGCTATAAAAATTATCAAAGTTGTATTTAGCCTATTTATTGCAGTAGACCTGCATCACTGTATGAAACATTACAAAAACATGAAATGAAAACATGACATATTACATAGAACTGTAAATCATCTGACTATCTAATATTTACAGATATCTAGGCTATATATAATATATATATAATATAATATATAACATTTATTTTATATTTGGCCTGTTATGAAATCATGTATTGAACAATTTAAGCACAGCTCAGCTTTAAGAAACTCAAATAGCCTAGATGCATGCTTAGCATTTTGTGATCATTAAGGCTACTTTTACAAACTCTTAGTCAGCTGTCCTCTGATTTACCAATATATAGGCGATATTTGTAACATTTATTTTGTATTTGGCCCGTTATGAAATTATGTGGAATAATTTAAACACATTGTAAAACTTAAAGCCCAAATTTGGAGACATCCATGTATGTCGAACTTTACTGCAAATTCAAAACTGGATTACTCTGGAACGGCTAACTGTACAGGGGACTGCTTTACACCTTTGTGTTCGGTAAGGTCTCCTATTTATTCTGATATATGGGTTGTCATGTGTTAAAAGAAGGGTTCGTAAAGTATTACACCGAGATGAATGGGTATGGAGATCATGGGACGCAACACCTTCAGTAGAATGTATGATTAAATTGAATTATATTATTTACTTTTCTCGCGAACCGTTCAACACAGCAATTATCGGCTAACATCATTTAAAAGCTGAGAAAAAGCTCGTTCATGTGATACGTGGTGTTTGTGTGATGAATAGGCTACTTCGCGAGTAGTTCAACATGAGAATGGGTGAATTTCGACGCACTTTCTTTCTTGCGCTGCCACTTTCTCCACTGCGTAAATGACTAAATTAATTTGCGCTGTGAATGCTAAGATTATTTTGACAGGCCACAGGCTAAATAAAAATCGCTATTAGTAGGACGCAAAGCAGAATATTGAAAGAAGGGGGCACCAAGGCCACCGTGGCCTGTAAACCTCTGATTTTCAAAGGGGCCTCAAGGCCAACGCAAGGGGCTACGACGGCCATGGCTTGCTGCTGTCAGTCAGACGGACTACCATGCACCACCTACTGTCATTGCAGTAGTGGTGGTGAAGTTGGTGCAAATAAAAATTCGAAGATGGCTACACTTTCAGGCCAGCCTGGCAACATGTTCTGTATATAGTTGCTTACAGAATCTGTGAGAAAGTTCTACTTGGTTCCTTATAACTTTGTCTATTTGATTAATTGTTGAGGGTTGATACAATTTGTTGCTCAGCCTACTATTTCAGCAGTGCGACCTTACCAGGCTTTACAGTTATTATGTTCTCTGGAGGGACTTGAAATCATTTTTAGCATGTTTTCATTGACATCATTGATTTCTGTTTGAGAAGAGCTTTCTTTTGATACCATACATGATGGGTTTATACAGTAATGTGCATCTAGTTATTTTTATGGTCAAAAAAGGGGGCGTGGCAAATTATGTAATTAAAAAAACAATGCTCAAGGGTGCCGGAGTGACACCCGTCAGATTCTGAGTCTACACCCCCTAAACTATCAATTTATGCAAAAAAATTGCATTAGTACCTTATGTCACACCTATCCTGGGGTTCTACCTGACTAAAGGGTAGATACAAGGATACAAGGATACAAGGAAGTTTATTGTCACATGCATATAGTTACTGGAAGTAAGAAATGGAGTGAAATTATGTCTGGTGTCAGCCTATTTGTGCATTTATGGGGGAGGGTAAAAAGTGCAGTAGAAGAGGGGTTTAGTAGATTAAGTGGCAAGGGCTGCATAAAAAGGTGGGGGGAGGATTGGGATTGGGGGCACCAACAAGGAGCACCAAGAGCAACAGGGGCAAGGAAATACTCCCTTACCAAGGAAGAAACCTTGGGCAGATCCACGGCTCAAGGGGCTAACCCAACTGCCAGGGGTGGTGTGTGTGTGTTGGGGGGGGATGACAGGGGAGATGGGATAGTGTGCTGTGTATGTGGGGAGAGGGCAGTGTGCAATATATGTGTTGGAGAAGCTTCCTGATGAAATAATGTGCTGTGTAGGGAGGGGGGGGGGGGCAGTGTACTGCAAGTATGATGAAGGGACTTACTATTGCAAGCAGAGTACTATGTATGTATGATGTATGTGAGTGATGACAGTGAAGATGTGTGTGTGGGCGGGAGGGGAGTGGAGCAGTGACTGTGTGTGTGTGTGTGTAGTGTGTGTGTGGGTAGGTGGGGGCAGTGTGCTGTAAGTATGTAGAGGATGTGTGTTGGAGAAGATCCTGAAGACAATGTGCTGTGTATGTAGGGGGCAGTGTGTGCAGCAAGTATGTAGAGGAGGCTTACTGTAGCAAGCAGTGTGCTGTATGTACAGTATGTGAGGTGATGACAGTGATGATGTAAGTGTGTGTGTTTTGTGTGTGTGTGTGTTGGGGATGGGTATGGGGGGGGGGGGGGGCAGAAAGGCTAGGCAATCAAGGATATGGGTAGATAGATGGAGGAGAAATCAAAAATCATAAATAAAAAGTTCTATGGAGATGTACAAAAGTTGGAGAAAGTCAGATATGTGTGTGTGTGTGTGTGTGTGTGTGGTGTGTGTGTGTGTGTGTGTGTGTGTGTGTGTGTGTGTGTGTGTGGTGTGTGTTTTAACGTGTGATGAAAAAAAGAAAATAAAGAAAAGGTCTGTAGCATAGGGAGAGGGATGTAAAAGTGCTCTAGGTGTGTAAAAGTCATGTAGGTGTGTGTGTGGCTGTCATGAGTGCTGAGGAGTGAATGAGTGCAAATTCAGTATAGTGTGAATTCAGAGTTGGGAAATGTTTGAGAGTGCTGAGGAATGAATGTGTGCAAAGTCAGCATAGTGTCAGTTCAGAGTTCGGATGGCCTGGGGATAAAAACTTCTCCTGTCTCTCAGTTCTGGCTTTGTGACTACATAGGCGTCTTCTTGATTTCAGCGGTAGGAATAATCCATTGTTAGGATGAGAAGAGTCCTTCAGAATCTTTTGGGCTCTTAGGAGTACTCTTCTGGAATAGATATCTTGTAGAGCAGGGAGTTGAGTTCTTATAGTACATTCAGCTGAGCGCACTACTCTCTGCAGAGTACTACAATCTCTAACTGTGGAGTTCCCATACCAGGTGATGATGCTACCAGTTAGAACACTCTCAACCGCTGAAGTGTAGAAGGCCTTCATGATGGATGTAGAAACTTTGAATTTCCTTAGCTGACGAAGGAAGTAGAGTCGTTGTCTGGACTTCTTCAGAACATATTGAGTGTTAACAGTCCATGTTAAGTCTTCAGTAATGTGGACACCAAGGTATTTAAAACTTGTGACTCTCTCTACAGGTTTCCCGCTGATCATTAGTGAGGTGTAACTGTAGTTCTGCTGCTTCCTTCTGTAATCCACTACCATTTCCTTGGTTTTATTGATATTCAGTGTCAAGTTGTTAGATTGACACCACTGTGCCACCTCATCAACCTGATTCAAGTAGAGCTGTTCATTGTTGTTACTAATCAGGCCCAAGGTCACTGTGTCATCTGCAAACTTGATGATGGAGGTATGACTACTGTTAGCTTTGCAGTCATGTGTGTAGATGTTACATGTTAGATACGGTATGACGTTTTTGTAGTGTGTAAGTGCACTGTGTGTAAGTGTACTGCATGCACCAGTAGTTATCTGCTCTGGATTGCCAGATTGGCACTAATCAGGGTCCGATTCAGTGTGGTCCATGTAAAACGGGATATTCACTTGTTTGATTAGACCACCTGATGGATCTGTATGTGAAGCCATGATGAGTCTTCATCTGTAGTATCAAAACTACAATCATAATGTAAAAGTATTTATAGTAGCCTACATATGGACAAATAGTCAAGAGAGTTGTTCAGTGTAACTTTGTGTTCTATGCATTTAGTAATGTCGATGTGTTTTACATAAGAAGGAGTAACTAAGCTGATGCTCAGTGCTTCTTTATGAATGAATTCCTTGTAATATGTGGAAAAACTGTGGATTCTTTTGGTGCGTTTTTGAAAAAGGTATTGCCTCCATTTCTCCTCCGCCTGAGGAAATTGTGCCAGAAAAACGAGGATGAAGGAAAATTATCTCTGTCAAGCAGATGCAATTAGTATTGATAAGAAATATCCACCTGCAGAGGAGTGAGCATTAGGAGGGAGCCGCTGTCTCGCTCTTCTTGTCCTGAGCAGGAGGGATACGCCATGATTGGAGAAAATGGAGATAAAAGCAGCAGCAATCACTGAGAGCACCTGACATTAAAACCTTTTATAGATTTCTCCATGTAGAGCTTTATAGACGCGGACATTTCAATGGGGCTCTGATTGGTGCTGTCAAAAAGCTCGCTGAAGTTAGGTCATACATGGCAAAAAGAGTGTGTGAGAGAGAGAATGGGTGAGAAAACAATAATCCCTGGCCTTGAGTCTAATAAGTTTGCTTGTTTCTATTCTGTTTCAAACCACTACCTCTGTCTTGCCAGAATACGTTCATTGTGTGTGTTTAGTGTGTGTGTGTGTGTGTAGGGGTGTGTTTTTCTACTGAGTCAAGAGTGAGTTATACAGGGACTGAACATTTGCCTTTAAAGGGCTTTCTAATATTCTTGTAATTTTTTTGAAAATGAAGCGCAATGAGCAAAGGCTCACTGAAGTGTCCAACTGAATGATGATTTTATCTTGAACATGAGGTCACCCTCAAGGCAACATTATACATCAAAAGCAAGTTACCATAGAAACGTAGGAGCTACATTTTAGGCCTCATTTAATAATCAACTTTTAAAGAAAATGGTCTCACACAGGTACAATATATGAATTTCTTGTGAGAAACTTGCCTTTATCCTTTAGCCTTAGTAATGTTAGTTTGTCCGGTAAGTTAAAGGTTGTATAAACGATGGTGGGGTAACGTCACTTCTGTTGACGTTCAAACAAAATAGAGAGCTAGCTTTCTACTCCCTCCCCCTCCCTCCCGTGCAATTGAAACTCTCCTGGATGGGCAGCTAGCGTAATGTTTAGGCCTTTTTTGGGCCTGCAATCACTGATACAACCTTTAAGACAAAACTGAAGATAGTAAGAAGTTTTAAAAAGTCTGTTTTAAAATGTGCAAATTACACAGCACTAGTGTGACAGCTACTGTATGAGTGGGATAATGGACTTCAAGGCAAACAGGGGGCAGAAAATATAATGCACCTCTAGCTCATAATGCATGGCTGCATTACCATCACACACATGCAATATTTCCTCCTACAAGAATACAGTGTTGTCCATTATCCCTAACTAATCCACCAGTCCAGACCTCGGAAAGAGTATCAAAGTCAAAGTCAAAGTCAAAGTCTGCTTTATTGTCAATTTCTTCACATGTCAAGACATACAAAGAGATCGAAATTACGTTTCCTACTATCCCACGGTGGAGACAAGACATATTTTACCAATTAAGTCCACAGACAAACATAACATTCAAGTAAACAATATAAAAAGTAAAAATAAGAAGGCACATACAATGAAGAAAATAAGAGCAGCAGAATTTGAGTTGAAATTGTGCAATTGTGCATACAGTAGACAGTCAATATAATAGTGCAAAAGTCAGGCCAATAAATGGCTGAGGTAGTTCTGTTTGACCTAAGTATGCAAGTGGCATAGTGGTGCAAGTTATGTAAGAGCAGCAGAAGTGTGTTCAGAAGTGCTTTCAGGACAACAGGACAACAACAACAAGTTGCAAAGTGTGCAAGTGTACAAGTGGAGTAGTGCAAGTGGAGTAGTGCAAGGCAGCCATTGTGGGTCCAAAGTCCAGGATGTTATGTAGCTGAGGGTGGAGGGGGGAGAGGGGGGAGAGAGTTCAGCATCCTAACAGCCTGGTGTATGAAGCTGTTGGTGAGTCTGGTGGTGCGGGAGCGCAGGCTTCTGTACCTCTTCCCAGAGGGCAGTTGATTAAACAAATTGTGAGCGGGTGACTTCACTTTCGCAATTGTGGTCGCCTCTATTGGTGAGGTGGGAGGTGTAAATGTCCTTCAGGGAGGGGAGTGAAGCACCAATAATCCTTCCAGCTGTGTTCACTATGCGCTGCAGGGCTTTCCTGTTGAATTCAGTGCAGCTTCCGCCCCACACAGCGATACAGCTGGAGAGGATGCTCTCAATGGTGCCTCGGTAGAATGTGGTCATGATGGCTGGTGGAGCACTTGCTCGCCTGAGTTTCCGCAGGAAGTACAGGCGGCGCTGAGCTTTTTTCGCCAGTGATGCAGTGTTGGTGTCAAGATATAATAAGTAGGGAAGTGATTCCACTAATGTTTACATTAAAACATGGATGGGATGTTGCCATTGAACTCTTATGAGAATTTAGTATTCAAGGCTGGGCCTTTTCTGCATTCATCTTACAAACACAAATAAACACTCACTCACCAACACACTGGGAGGCATATATTAATATGCACAGACAAAGTGAACTCATTCCAGAAGTCATCTTATGAAATTTTGCAAATAATAATAATGTAAAATTAAATATGAAATATTAAAAACCTGATTTTGAAATATATTGCTCAAGAATAAGACCTAATTCAAATAAAGCGTTACCAATTATTGTTCCCTGGTAAGACGAGTCTAAATGGTCATTTTATAGCTTCAAAAAACAGTCTTGATCTGAAAAGACAAATGCCTCCTATCCCCTCAGGGATGGCTGATCAGGGAACATCCAAAGAACATCTTTACAGAAATGTCCAAGAAGGGATGGCATTTGTTGACCCTTCAGACCTTTGGGAATGGCCATTGAAAGATCATGGGAGGTGAAGCTCCACTTGAGAGGGAGGTCACCTTGTTTTCACAGCCTGTGCCCCCGACAGATCAAGAGTTGGAAAAGGCACAGGAAGAACAAGCCAAGACGAGAATGCCATTCCTGACTCCTCCACCTCCCAGTGAGAGTAGATGTCCAAGCTGATAAGCAGCCAGAAAAACAAAGACAAAGGAGGGGGGGGGGTTAAAACCCTTCTGTCTTTTAGTGCTTGTTGCCTGCCTTATCATTTGTGGATGAACTCTGGTGTTTACCTGAGGTCAAGCTAGCTATGACTCACAGCAGCCAAAGGCAGCTTCAAAACTGCTGCACTGGCTACAAGTCAGGCTGCTGTGATTGTGTGACACCGTGAAACCCACAGCACTGCAGCATTACAGCAGCCGGAGCTTCTGACATGAACTGGCACGCTGCCCAGACTGCTTATGGAGACAGCTGCATGCTGAGGGTCATGGCATTTTTAGTCAAGTTTTTTCCATATCTAGCCAGGCATTAATATGTTATATATGTATATATGTATATATATATATATATATATATATATATATATATATATATATATATATATATATAGATATATATATATAGTACCAGAGACGTTTGAGAGGATCTTTGATTGTACTGTGCAAAAGTCTCAGACCTCTTTGTTTTGTTTCAGCAATGCTATAAGGACCATATTGTTTATTTCTCACTTTCTTAATTAGAATATGACCAGAGAACACAGGAAATATGTACACAGTAGGCCATTTAATTACACATAAATGTAGTTTTTGTTCTGATACCAGTCCGATTTCAGTCTCAAGCTACCATTAGATTTGTTGTTTTAGCAGTGTTATAATGACCAATCACCCAAGGGGGAAGCTCTTGATGCAGCTGTCATTCCCCACCCAGGCCACTGATGGGCGTGACTGGCCTGCCTGCCAGAAGCTGCTGGTAGATATAGCTACAATGGAGGTCTCAAGATCAGTTGCTGACTTGACCGTGGCTCACCCTAAAACTGACACTGCGGTGTCAAGAGCATTTTGGCAGGGCGAGTGGAGGAGCCATCTAAAAAGTACTGTACATCTCAGGTGACCCTCCTCATTGTTTTCCCAGGTGGTGTAGCTTCCACCTATGTGATATCTGTTGATTTTTATATCAAGTTTTTATCAAGGCCCCAGGAGCCCTATCCGCCAGGAAATTGTTTTTTCTCTCCTTCAATTTCTTTGTTTCCACCTCTTGAAACATCAGACTCATTTTATCACCTCTGAACACCATCCGGCCATGAACCTCTACTTACCTCCACTCTGCTGCTACATTGGAACAATGAAGTACTCCTCATTGAAGATGTGTGTGGAAATATTGTGTGTACTCTGTGTCTGCCTAGCTGTGTGTTTACCTAGTTGTGTTCTTATTCTTGTTGACACACTCTCCCTTTACTCCAGTTTTGTATTTTGTAGTGTTTGTGTGAGCCTAGATCAGTACTCCCATTTAATTGACATGGACACTTCACATCCCGCTTCAGATGTCAAATATTCAGTTTTCAGAGACGTTCATAATACCAAAAGTGGAATTTTGTTTTGTAATGAGATCTGTAAGTCTGTGCAATTATATTTCTGTGATAAAGTCTTAATAATCTTTAAAAATGGACAGAATGCATTTTTTTGAAGTTGGAAGTCTTAATGGCAGTGCAACATTTACAGGGGTTTTAATATATTTTTAGACTGTATTTGCAATTTCACCATCCAAAAAATGAAAAAGGTGGAGTAACCACAAGTTTCTAAATAAGTTAAGAGAGTGGGTATTTTTGTTTTCCAACATCCAACTTTACATTTAAAATGTGAATAAATACTTTACAAATTAAAAACGTATATTGTTCAATATAATAATTACAACACATTTTTCAACCATTTCTTCATTTTAATCTACAATTTCTTGGTTTAAATTAGTATTTTACCTGGTTGCACCACCTGACGATGTGGTTGCACCACCTGACTTTTGCTAATAATTTCAAATTATACATGCATCTTCTTGGATACCTATATAACCTTTTGACTTTTTAGCAAGTTCATCCATTCAATTTTCAAATACAATAAAGAGTTTTATAGTCCAACTATGAAGAGAAAGTAGGTATTTTTTTTATCAATATTTGAGAGAGATTTACAAACGTTTCACTCATCAGTAAAGGTCACTTGGGGTCCTCTTGATGAGGCAATATCCTGTTTACTCTTAAAAAATAAATGGGTAACACTTTATTTTAATGTGTCGCTATTACAGTGTACTTACCTAATTAGGTACAGTGGTACAACCTGTGTAACAACATGTACTATCAGGTACTATCATTGTACTTGCATTATGTATTTGTGGGTACCTACATATAGTTGTTACATTGTAATATTGAGTGCTTTTACAAAACTTTGCCAATTTGCCTAAATTTTCATCGAGGCAAAGAGCTGACCTGAGACCTGCTGGATGGGATAAATCGGGTCATGATCGATTTGATATACAAAGCATGCTTAGCTCCAGTCAAGGCCTCATTGTCTGTGTGCTACAACCTTGTTACTCTTTGATACAGTGGAATAAACTGGAACAGGTCTTGTCTTGGAACAGGTCTACTAATTCACATGTACTGTGTGGTGTAACAGCAGACACGTTTCAAAACATCAATTACAGGATGCATAACATCATTGACAGGATGTATATATGTAGATGTAAGTACTTAACTGGTACACTTTATTTTAATGGGTTTATTCCACTGTACCAAAAGAGTAATAAATGTGTACCAACACAGTTGATACATGTACTACAGTATGTAGGGTAATGGCAGCCATGTTCCAAGACACTAATGACACAACATACATGTAATATGTAATTGTAAGTACTTAACTGGTACACTTCATTTTAATGGGTTTATGCCACTGTATCAAAGAGCAATAAGTGTGTACCAACACAGTACTATGTACAGATATATGTACAGTACTATGTAGTGAATTAGTAGACCTGTTCCAAGACATCGAAGACATAACATACATGTCATATGTAGATGTAAGTAATTAACTGGTACACTTAATAGGTTTATTCCATTGTATCAAAGAGTAACAAGGTTGTAGCAGCACAGCTGTTACATGTACACTGAAGGCAATGAGGCCTTGACTGGAGCTAAGAATGCTTTGTATATCAAATCTATCATGACCAGATTTACCCCATCCAGCAGGTCTCAGGTCAGCTCTTTGCCTCTAATGAAAATTTAGGCAAATTGGCAAAGTTTTGTAAAAGCACTCAGTATTACAATGTAACAACTATATGTAGGTACCCACAAATACATAATGCAAGTACAATGATAGTACCTGATAGTACATGTTGTTACACAGGTTGTACCACTGTACCTAATTAGGTAAGTACACTGTAACAGCGACACATTAAAATAAAGTGTTACCAATAAATGTTTCATGAATAGGGTTGCACCTCCCTGATATTTCAGATATGTAAATAAAAATTTTCAAAAAACATTTCTTTTCAATTTTCCAAACAATTTAAGAGCTATTAAACTAGTACTAAACTAGCCAATAAACTTTCCCTACCTTTTAAATTCTATATATACTTACACATAGTGTTAATTTGCTCAGACGATTCTGCCACCTGATATTTTGAGGGTTTAAGGTGACAAAACATAAAATATATCAAATTATACAGGTTATATAGATTAAAAGAATACACTTTCCTTGAATGTATCTACATAAGAGTGACATGACAGTGTCATAAACATTATAAATAAGTCATAAACATGTATAACATAACGCTTTTGTCACTTCTGTCTTCTGTCAAGTGTCATTTAGGTTTTTTTTTATGACAAGTTAGGGTTAGGATTAGGGTTAGGGCTAGTGTTAGCAGTGTCATGTCACTCTTATATGGAAACCTAAAGTAAAGTTTTACCGAATAAAGTAATGCTTGTTATGAATCATTTAAAATGATTTTAAACCAAAGTAATGGACTCGGACACAGAAATCTGCATGTCACATTATTGACCCACATACAAAAACATCCTCATTCTCTCAGTTGTACGCACTCCCAGTGTACTCCTGATGCTGTGCTCTCTTCCCTGTTCCTCTCAATTCTCTCAGCATGGCATGTGTTCTATCCGTCCATCTAAGAGCTTGATCTCTCGGCTGCCTTTGATCGCCACCGCTCCCCCACTCCGCACGCGTATTTACTCCTGTGGCTACGCGGTAAGGCCCGGCTGTGCACACAAAAGTGCTAGTTGACCTTGTTACACCTAGCGGACTACCTTGAGAAATATCCAAAAGCTACCTGGAATGAAGTCAGCACTCCCATTAAGCCACTGGCATTGCGAGTCTGTGGGATCACTCATACTGAAAAAGAGTCAGGTTAACACTGTCAAGTCATGAAAAGGATAAGCTGCTTGCTGTAGGTGATCAGGTGTTAGTATCAGTGACTGCAATCTGACTGTGTGACAAAGAAAGCAAAATCATTGAAAACAGTCGAACTAAGGGGAAAAACCTAAGGGACATCTGACTCTACCTTAACCATATTATTAACTGAATTGATGCTGATAAATGAAGTTTATTAACTACTTTTGACAATTCAAAATAGCCTATGAGCTTCAGTTCGGTTCGCTAGGCAAAACGTTGGTGCACTGATGACAGTCAGGATCATCTCTAACTTGCCAACTAGTATTGTTCAGTTCATGTATATAACATGCTTTACTTGCTACCTGGATAATTTCCGCAAATATTATTAAGGTAAGATGAGTGATAAGATTATTAAGCTTTACTGTGTTCAGTGGGTTAACTAACGGCATCGCGGCAAAGGCAGTTAACTGTAGGCTACAGCTGTTGAACAATCTCCGTGGAAACTATAGAATTTTCGTGCCGGAAAATCCCTTTCAGTGCAGTAAATCCCTTGACGTTTCTCCTTAACTAAGGAAACATTTTAAGGTATTCTGTGCAATACCCTTAAGTAAATTCCATTACCTAAGGAGAAATTAAGTCTTAAGGGTCATACTTAAAGGAAACAACTTAAGGTGCTTTGTGCAACCGGCCACAGGCCTCTATAGACCCTTTCAACAAGGTAAACAAAAACAATGCTTGAACGTTCTATTTGGGCCCCAATCTACTTCCTCTGCATTAAAGGTCCAGTATGTAGGAAATAATGGAAAATAAACTGTAACCATTCCAAAAATGATCACCATATGTTGTCAGAGAGTAAGGAAACACGATGAATTGAAGTAATGGCTTATTTGACAACATTACTCTAACCTGTAAAACCCGTAAAACCCATGAAAAAAAAATGAGTTCTGGGGCGGAATGTCTTAAATTTTCGTTTATGTTTTGAACGATTAATTCTAGAATAGCGTATTAATAATGGGCTAGCACGTCCTCCTATTTGGGTTGCCAAATTAGCAAAGGCCAACTGTCAACAGCTGTCAGTTGTAGTCATGAACGCCTACGAGAGGCAGGCAAATTTCCAAAATTAAAACAATAAACAAATTAAGTGGACATCGGAGGAGCTAGGCCTAGCCTAGGCTAAACTTCATCTGCATCACTAACTTCAGCTAAATATGTTACGTTGGTTAGAGAGGTATTTTTTGTTTTCACTGTTTCCGTAATGTGTAGCTGGGTCATGGTTGGAGAAACGTTAAAGCAGCTGCAGGTCAACTAACGTTAGCTAAGTCTTCATTACATCTGGCAACCCAGAAGAGGCTCGCGTCTGGTAGTCTTGAGAACGTTCACCAGTGTTTTGATTTTGGCCTGCAGAACGTTCGGTAACAATCCTACAAATCGCACCTTTAAGATAACAAATGGACCCTTTCAAGAGGGTTCCATTATCAGCATCATAGTTGGCCCCACAAGGCTTCCATTTTAACATTCCATATGTTATCTTAATGCAGAGGAAGTAGATTGGGAACCAAATAGAATGTTCATGCATTGTTTTTGTTTTTATTGTTGAAAGGGTCTATAAGACCCTGCCTGCGTGCAGGTTTAGACCTCTGAACCCTCCACAGTGTAAGTATGACCCCGGGCATCGCTGCTGCTGTGCCATAAGAAGTTAAACACTTGTCTTGCTCACATGACAAGACCCTCTTTCCCCCGCACTGAGCTCGCAAAACTGCTGAGATGAGGTTGGAAGTTTCACACAATTTCCACGTGTGAGTAATCCTCTCTCTCTCGGTCTCTCAGTCTCTCTCTTTCTCTCTCTCTCTCTCTTTCTATCTCTCTCCCTCTCTCTGGCTCTCTCTCCCAGGGCCCGATCCCGGGCAGGCCAGGGAGAGGGCTCTGTAATCCTGGCCGAATGAGAAGCGAGCTCCTGTATGTGAAATCCTCCAATTCCTCTGGCGCGTGGCTCTCCCTTTATCATCCCCCGCAGGGACCCCAGTGGCTCTGAGACCTGACGGCCTTATCAGCTAGCCACTAGAGAGAGATAGGGGCCAGTGAGAGAGAGAGAAAGAGAGGGAGAGGGGCCGGTGCCATTTCGTCCATCAATCGCCGCTGCGAAGAGAATGGGATTGCGAGACAGAGTCGTGACTCAGGTTAGAAGTTAGGGTTTTGGCGGATTGAAGCGTCTCGAGTCACCTGGCCACGGTCCACGGTGATGGTGTTTAACACCCCCAGGTTTTTTATTTTCTGCAGATCTCTTGTCAGTGTCAGTCGTGGTAACGACCACGGATCCATGAGAGCAGGCGGGTGACAGACAGCTTGATTTAATATTCATATCTCTAGGATCTTCATTGTCTGCCCCAGGACGCTTGTGGGTCTTGATCATCAGAGATATAAGGGCCCAAAACGAGAAACAGACTGCGGGAGTTTTTCAATTATTCTGTGGAAGTGCCTGATTTTGAGCAACAAAAGGATGCCACCCCCCCCTGCCTCCTCATCAGACCACCCCTCCACCCCACCCCCCCATTCCACAAAGCGATCCACTTTTATGGCATCTTCGGCTGCCTCTGTCTGACTCCTTGACATGTTTGTCAAGGCCCATTGTACACTGCCACGGTAAAAACAAGCACAGGTTCAGAAATGAAATCACACTGAGGTTTCCACCACTCTCCATGTTTACCTTCTTATCTGGCAGAAAGAATGGAGCTGCTTGAGCTGGGAATAGGTGCCTTTAATGAAGTATGCCAGAGCACTTTCCCTCCCATCAATCCCCACTGTATGCCTTTAAAGAGGTGAAACAGTTCAATTAAGCTTCGCTCTGTCTCCTCCGACACATTTTCATTTTCTAATTTCGAGTTGCCAGATCAAAACAAGCTCCTGGTGCCAGGAGTCTCAATGGAGCATGTTTTAAAAGAAAAAAGGTTGGCATTAGAGATGCAGGAGACAGCATGTTTCCTGAAAGCTGCAGGAGACTGATACAATGCCTTGCTTTGGCCCAAATTTGTGTGTGTGTGTGCCGACCTGTGCACTGAATAACAGCTGCGGCCGTGAGAGCTCTGGTGCAATCGCAACCGAGGAGCAGCGCCACTCAGTTCCAGGCTACAACCAAAAGTTGCTTCTCAGCATCTCATCCCGTCTCGGATAGAAACGCAAAGTTTCACCAGAGAGCCATTCCAAACAAATGCAGCACGAGAGGGGTCACCCAATAAAAAGTCATATAGCACAAGCATTATTTTTCAGTTGCGTCTTGCACAGGGGGAACTTGGCCTTTTTTCTCTTCTGACGGAGATTCAGCTTAACCATTACATCACTCTGTGCAATCAGCGGTCGCAGAGACGCGTGGGTTTATGGAGAACAGATAACCTGTGAGACCTGTGTATCAGGTCATGAGTCTCATCACTGATGCGGGACATTTCTCCTGATTGTCTTTAACCTCCAGGAGAGGTGTGAAATTGAGGTCGCACATTTCTTTTGTAGAAATTGGAATTTCCCCGACCCGTTAAATATTTGTGGGATGATAAAACTTGTCTCATTTTAGGGGATGTGACAGTATTTTGATGAATAAATACAACAGGGGGAACTGTAATGGCCAAAAAGTGTTGCTATCTAAACTGCGGAACTGACTGTGTTGTTCTGTAGTGGTACTTCAAAGGCACTCCTCAAAGTCACTAAGCTGCAACTACTACTCCATTTGGCCAAAGTCAGCAGCACCTGGTCAGCTGTAGGTTTTATCCCCTTCAGAGTATCTGGTGCTGTGCAGTGACAATAGCTGGTGCCATGACAGTAGCGCTAAATGATTTTACACCACAGGAATCTGTTTGCATAAACTCCTGTCTTCTGTGTCCTGTGTTGCCGTGCCAGCCGTCACAGATAAAG
>NC_063198.1:14561626-14572401 GCF_017589495.1 Alosa alosa | reverse complement strand
AAAAAACGCTGGCCCAACAGTGAGTAATGGGAATAGGGAACATACAGCAAACAGCCTCGCACGGAGTCATTTTTCAGCTGTGTTTAAAAGCCTTCATCTTGTCTTGGAAGAGATTCTGTCACGTAGGATTTAATCAGTGAAACAGAAGCAAGCGCAGAGACCAAAGACAAATGTTTCACTTTACCTTGATCTGAGGTAAAACAAGAGGCATCTTTGTCTAGCAGCAAGTTTTTGTTTTCTTTTTTATGGGGATTAATTAAATCTACTGTCCTCTAAGGGAGAAAAGAGAGAGTGGGGAAGGATCTGGGAGGCTGGATATAAATTACAATAATTCTCACCAGCCCATCCTCGTTTGTCTTATTTCAGAGGGGAGGCTCGTTCTGAAATGAGTTACATCCGACCTCACACGGCATACTGTTTATCTATCATCTATGAGATGCATTATGTATAGAATGCTTTATGGGATTTATATGAGTTTTCCTACAGATACTAGCTGTTAGCATCAAAGCACCATTAAGAGTTAATGTGCATTTACCAGGAGGTGCTAGAAAACGTCAAGAAACTGAACAGAATATACGGTTCACTAAGAGAGAACTAAAAAATTGCTTTTTTTTTATGTAACATATTTCTTAGTATTTGTTTTTCTGTGTTAATATAGCAGCCAAACGCAGCAATCCCTCCGAGTTTTGAGTTCCTACTGTTTGCTTTTGAGTGGAGGTGACAAGAGCACTACACAATCACCACAGCCTTGCCAGGAACAAGTGCAAGCGCGGTGGCAACAATGCCCCGGTGCATGCTGCGAGGTTCAACAGCTAATTGTGAGATACAAAGGCATGTACCGTGGCCTTGTTCTCTTGTTTGCCCTGGCTGACAAATAACAACGCTGGACAAGTGGGGCAGAGAGAACAACTCAAATATTAGCTCACACTTGAACTGTGGAGGAGGCCAGGGGGGAGCGTGAGTAGGACATCAACCAAGGCAATAATAAGTAAATAAATAAATAAATAAAGCGGTGTTAAGGGTTGTAATTGTCCTGCTTATAACCGAGTTATATAGTGATGTCACTCATCTGGAGTTCAGTAGACATTGATGGTATTTCCTTTACTTCAAGGATACAGGAAAGCCCAGGTTTGCAGAAAAAAAATCACAAAAACAGATGACGTGCTGGGTTAAGGTGCTGACATCACCTCAGAGTTTCTGTTTGTGAGCTGCTGTGATCTCCCCGCTTCCCGCCTCGGTCGTGGCAAGAGCACTTCCTCCACCTCTGGCCGCCTCCATCTTCATTAGGAGGACCACCCTCCCGGCAGCCTCTCCGACTGCCTCTGCGCCTCCTCAGGCAGATACAGATAACCACGCTCCTTATTCATCCCGGGCTCCAAGAACAAAGCGCTAAATTCAGCTCCGTCACCCCACCACCCCAGTCACCCGACCCCACCCGATCTCAATCTCTGTGTCAAAGAGCCAAAGCTCCACTCTCTGATAAGCAGCTGGCGTGATCCTCTTCGCCAGCCTACTGTTTAAATGTCTTTTTATCTCTGGAACTCCCCAAAGAAATTGAGAGGACCGGGGTGGGAAAAAAAGTTGTTTATCCCAAACGAAAAGCAAAGCCAACTGGCCTGTGTGTGGAGAATCCCCCTGCTCACACTACAGTGAGTTTTGTATTTTAGTGGAAAAATAGGGAACTACAGAGACTGCTATCACTTCATAATAACAGTATAAATAATATTCTCAAGTATACTGCGCTAATGCAGACTCATGATGATTCATGTACGAATTAATGCAAGGTGCTTCATGAATTCCTGATGTTCACCATGACCTAATGTTCAATTCACTGTAACTTTATATGATTACCTAACATTTACTTGATTATCAATTACTGGATATTAATTCATAATGCATTAATTAATCTATGCCACCAAACAGTTGGATTTCACAAGATTTCATATTTATTCTTTCCACCAGCCTCTCTGTAAGAAGATCAGGGGCCGTATTCACAAAGAATTTTAAGGCTAAAAGTAGCTCCTAACTGGCGAATTTATGAGCAACTCCTAAAAATAATGGGCGTGTCACTCCTAACTTTAGGACTCCTAATTGTTTTCACTAAAAGTAATTCACAAAGTCTGGGACAGCTTAAAAGAAGTCGAGAGGACTCCTAACTCACTAAGATCTATTCACAAACCCTTTTTGTGGCATTTCACGTTGCGATGTTTTGAAATGTGTATGCGGCTACAGGAGCTTCCAATCGCGAGGGAACAATTTTTCATTGTAGGCAAAAAAGGGATGCAATAACGCCACCAATAACAACCAAAACTACTCATTGTCAACATGTAAATTAAATGTTGTGAATCAAATTACCTCAGTCAACAGCCATCAGACACACAGATCCCAGATGCACCCCTCCCCCCCTCCCCTCACCATTGCAACAGATCAAGTGACAGTCCAACTTAAGAAATTGCGCAGCAATAAAGCAGCGGGGCCTGACAGACTGTGTCCAAGGCTACTCAAGGCATGTGCTGCTGAACTGGGGGAGCCACTGAAGCACATCTTCAATTTGAGCCTACGCCTTGGACAAGTTCCAACACTGTGGAAGACATCATGTCTTACCCCTGTCCCTAAGAAGCCACACCCCAGTGAGCTTAATGACTACAGACCTGTCACTCTTACACAAGACAATGGAGCGATTGGTCTTAGGCATGCTCAGACCCCAGGTACGCCATGCACTAGACCCGTTACAGTTTGCATACCAGGAGAAAGTGGGCGTGGACGATGCCATCACTTATCTTCTACACAGGACACATTCCCACCTAGACAAGGTGAAAAGTGCTGTGAGAATCATGTTCTTTGATTTCTCAAGTGCTTTTAACACCATCCAGCCCCTCAGATTGGGAGACAAGCTCTTGCAGATGGGTGTGGACGCTCACCTGGTAACCTGGATTACAGATTACCTGACCGAGCGACCACAGTTCATCAGACTGAAGAACTGTCTCTCTGACACTGTGATCTGCAGCACCGGAGCGCCACAGGGAACTGTGCTCTCTCCAGTCCTGTTCACCCTGTACACATCTGACTTCTGCTACAACACAGAGTCATGCCACATGCAGAAGTTTTCTGATGATACTGCAATTGTATGCAATTGCTTGAATTTCCCCTTGAGGATCAATAAAGTATCTATCTATCTATCTATCTATCTATCTATCTATCTATCTATCTATCTAATTGTGGGGTGTATCAAGAACGGGCAGGAGGAGGAGTACAGGAGCCTGGTGGAGGACTTTGTGCAATGGTGCAAACTCAATCAACTTAACACTTCAAAGACCAAGGAGATGGTGGTGGATTTCCACAGGCCTAAGCCCACTCTGCTACCAGTCCGCCTTGAGTCATTTGTCCCCAGGGCCATTGAACTGTTCAATGCCTCACTTAATGGAAGAGGAGAGATAAACTTCTCTGCATAGTCTGTCTGCCTCTTCACCCCCTCCATGTTTGGTACTGTCTGTCCACTAGCCACTTTTACCACTGTTCTGGTGGTAAAAGTTTTGCCACTGCCTCACTGTTTGGACAGACTTTACTTTATTTCTGCATTGTTGCACTGTTGGACTTACTCATTTGCACTATCACCATGACCACTATCACCATTGCACTACCACATCTATTAAAATGTTCTCCTCTTTGCAAACGTGGGCATAGGCTATGGTGACAGGTTCATTTAATAATGTTGCAAAGATACTGCATCAATCCGCATGTTTAATTAGGCTACTAGGCTATTTGCTTTGCTTTACTCTTTATTCATTTAGGCTAGGCCTTTTTATTCAGTTCAGTTTATTCATCATCTTCCGTCCTTCACACTACCTGTGTAGCGCACACATTCTCAGACCTGTCACCTGTCACTCATCATCGTAAGGGAGGTGTTTGGAATCATTCCCGCGTTACAATCATCAGCCAATCAAGGTGGTCACTTCAGTCAAGCTTGTGCATGAGTAATGATGTCCTCCATAGCAACGAAGGCTCACTCTTAGTTTAGGAGTTGTCATTTTTCCTTACTAAAAGTAGGTCTGAAAGGCTTTGTGAATAACTTTTAAGAGAAAACTCCTAGCTAAAATCTTTTAGTGCGATTTAGGAGTAATCCTAGTAGTAAGATAAAATGCTTTGTGAATACGGCCTCACTACCTGTTCTAATATTATAAATACATGAAGCTTTTTTAAATCTGGTATTGACTGCTGACTTATGTAATGTTATTTATACTCTTTCTGTCTATTCCCACAGGCCCCAAGTACACTAGAATATCCTGTTGTATCATTCATTGTTATCACCAATTGCTATTTTTCTATATAGTGTATGTTAATATTTCATATAGTGGATGCCTTACAATCTGCCTCTACAGTTCTGAGAAGTTACATCACTTATTCAAGTCTCATCTTCAAGTGAAACTCACTCACTTTTCAAACACTGTCGCTTTTAACAAACTCTCTCAGTCTCCAAATGTGTTTTAACTTCTGCAACAATGCGTTTTGTCTGGTACAACTTGTGAGGAATGCTCCTCTGTTTAAAAAAAAGTGATACACCAACCATCTGTACTCCGCTGTTGTCTTCAAACACCTGGCTTCTTTGACAAAAACATAAACACAGGAGAGCCCTCCCCATGGATGGGCTAACGGCATCAAAGAAAGGTTTGAATGTGACATCAAAGTTCCCTTCATCTGTTTCAAGTTCTTCACATCATCAGCCAAGGCCAAATGTCATCATTTTATTCTACAACTCAATCAGCTTTTACCTTCTTTTTCACTGCAGGAAGGTAATAATGACTTTAATCTTAGATACAATGTTCCTCTTAAAAGAACATCTTGATTATCACTAATGGTTGTTGTGTTTTTCTTAACCTTGAAATGTTTTGCTCTCACCTGTGAAATACTTTCAAGATCTTGATTCAAGATTATTTATATAAAAAAAAAACAGTTTCAAGTCAAAAGTCAGTACAAAAATAATGACTATATGTACACTAATTTCTCGGCAAATAAAGGTTTATATTTACCATGCGCTCAGAATTATGCCTGCCAGCCAGTCATAGTTCTACTGTATTGCAGGTATGCCTAGTGCTGCATCTGTGGAAATGTTTTGTTGTGGAAATGTTTTGGTGAGGTAATGACTGATTCCAATAGCTTTGCGCTTGTGTAAGTGGGAGGCCCCTAATGGTCGTTCTGACCATTGTGCCCTCACTTCCTTTAGAGAGGGAACAAAGGGGTGTGGACAAAAGCAACTATATTAAAACTCAAACTCCATAGCGCTTATCGAGAATATATCAGACCAATAAACTGTCAAGATGAAGGTTTTAAGAGGCAAAGCTTCCAGGGGGAGAAAAGCGTGGACTGCATTTTCCAAAGGTGCTGTGCAGTGACCACTGTTAAATCGTGAGTTTTCTCTCATAGATCATTATGAGCTCTATGTCTCTTTGACACTCTCCTCCTGTTTGACTATGGACACATTGACATTAAAGGTGGTCTGTGAACATTTTTATACATACTTAATCAGACCTACACAAATAGGTCACACTCTTCTATTTAGAGAATGTATAGCATGAGAAGGATATTGATTAACAATACAAATAATCGTCTCCCTGCACATACAGGACCAATACATTATCTCAGAGTGACAAGGCTATAATGTTAGATCTATAATGGAGCACTGGATCATCTGTTTTTATCCAAATTAAGTTTTTGCTTCAAGCTAAACCCATGTATATTCATGTGTGTCAATATTTGTTGACAAATTAATGTTTATGTATACAGAACAGATTTGATTCAGAAATACATACTGGCAAGTCCTGCATATCAGGATTGTTTTCTTGTTGAATCTTATGGACAATTGGATGTAGATGTTCAATTACTGTTTCAAATTATTCTGCCTGCTCTCTCGCTTACTCTCTCTTTGTGTATGTGTGTATGTGTACCTGTATGTGTGTGTGTGTGTGTGTGTGTGTGTGTGTGTGTGTGTGTGTATGTGTGTATGTGTACGTGTGTGTGTGTGTGTGTGTGGCTTATTATATCTTGAAAGGAAACAAGCAGGGAACAACACTCTCAAGTAACTCTTACAGTATGTTGGGGTCTTTGTAACAGGTAACATTGACTTACTATCACAAGCTCCTTTGAAGGTCACCACACAAGCCCAGCCACCCTGAAGGAGTAACTGCCTTGTTTGGTCGCATAGCACCAATCCAGTTATGGACCCCCCCTTGTCCTAAGCAATTTAGCTCTGATTAAGCAAGTCATCTCCAAGTCCATTTCTGAGCCGTCCATCCCCAGCCTAGCCACTCCACGTTTTAGATTAAGTCCTGTTGCTTTGAATAATTCTCTGGAGGGGAATTATCGGAAGAAGGGGGTTGAGGAGATGGGGTGGGCTATGCAGGGAGAAAGGCCAGACTTTCAGGCTTATCTCTTCTCTCCTCCCCGTCCTGGTGGGATTGAGACAGGCGAAGCTTTGAAAACCCCTCCAGAAAACCCGGGACGATTAAACTTGAGTCCCAATCAATTTGTCCTTTCTGTAATACAGTGTGTGTGAAAATGCCAACTTCCTCTGGTATGTATGCCGCATCATTGCCACAGCCCTGCAGGTATGTACCTGAAGATTGCCACCGAGTTCAAAGATGTCCGGGGTAAATGACAATGAATTGATAAACAAGCTTGAATTCCTCACCTCACCTCCCCTAAGGAGTAGCAGCAGCAGCAACAGCTCTTCTTTGAGCAGGTTAATTTATTTAGATTTTCCATTCTATATGAACACCTCATCCCATCCCCAAATTAAAAGCATCTCTGTGATTGTCCTTGTCAACCAATTGATTTCAAGGGGTAAAAGTACCAAAGAGTGCAACACAGAATTATGGAACATTATATATTCAGAGACAGAGATATAATGATATGTCTTTATTCATTCCCCTTAGCTGCGTGATGCCGGAGCTGTAATTTTCTCTTGTTTTATCCAGCAGTTGAAACACAACAAAGACTTGAACCCAGCGACCCACTTACAACACTAAGTAAAGATACACAAGCCTGAGAGATAACAGCTTGGAGGTGGAGTGTTACGTTATTGGTGGCACTAGACCAGCGAGCAAAACGGATGGAGAGCCTAGTGGCTCCCATGGCAGGCGTTGAGAGATTGCCCTCTGGGACGGCTGCTTGATGCCACATGTGTTGGCTAAGTGGCACGCTGCTCGCATCAACCAGCTGCTAGCCTGCCAACTTCAATCGTTCTGACGGGCCAGGGGGATATGGGCAGGCGCTGAGCACTACAAGTTCTCCGGCAGAGAAGAATATTGGTGCCATCCTTTTTGCAGTTTACACATTGCTCAGCAAATAAGGCTCTGAAAGAGTGCACGTTCAGTGCTTGAAGCTTTAGATGAGGAAGCTATCCTGGTTTTTCAGCACATCTTGGTCTTAATGCAAGTATAATTGTAGGCGCGGGGATCTGTGAATAATTCCATTTTAACAGTTAAATAAGTACATTTTCTCGAAAATAAAATAGGTGGCATCAAATGTTGTTTGTGTTACCGAGCAATTTGGAGATATTCTCTGTCACCTGTGACCTTAGAATTATTTCTGGTGTGTGAAGGCCTTTGGAGTTTGTCTTAAACATCTTATGCAACCTGTGTAATAATTTCATTCAAATAAATGACAGTCAAGAATCACAGTTCATCTTTAACATATCACTAGTATGGTTATTGTACATTTGAATGAAAACTGATTTTGATCACAAAGGACATAGAGTAACTTATCATATAAAAACATATTATCAGGAAAGGGGAGTCTACAAACCTTGAAAGTGCGGAATGCAAAACCAGCCTTCTCCTTCAGGGCAGAGACATCCTTTCACAGCAGGTTGCATCTGCTCTTCAGACCGCAACACCATTATAACTCTGATATGTGAAACAAAGAGTTTGAGTTAAGGGCACTTTCTAAAAATCCTCGCCCACCCACCCACTGTGCTATTGTCTCATAAAGTTGTAAAGAACAGAGGGGCCAGTACACAAGCAACCACGCCGAGTTTGACATGAACCACATTGCAGTCTCGACTCAAGCCTTTACTTTCTAATTATGAAAGCAATATCTAAAAAGCCGCCAGTCTGAAAGTGGGGAAAAAATCAATAGAATTCATTTTCATCTGGCAGAAGCAGTCGTAGCCTTATTTTGTCACGTTTTGCCAGCCTCCACTTCCCTGAAATATGGGCATCGTTATGCATGTAAAAGTGTTGGTAATAGAACATATATGAGAAAGCATGAGAAATATGAGTTTGAGTTGCAGCCAGAGTTTTTCATGAGGTTATTATGTGTGTCAGATACACAGCAGCACACATATTGAGATTTTTTGGCTTTCAGAGTGACTCATTGAAAGATCACTTAACCTGCAATGCATATTTACGTAATCTTGGGCTATTTATACTTGTGTTTTGTTAACGGCACTGTATATTCATCAGAATACCCTGATGAATATACAGTGATATACAAATTCATCCAACAGCTGGTCACATAAACAAAATTGCTGTACAGAAAAGGGTACTGACCGAAACATACTGTTGGCCAGAGACAAATATAAATGACTGTGTCAATACAAAAGGCTTTGTGTTGTATTGCTGTAACATGGTACCATCCATCGTTGACCGACTGCCTATCGATCACAAAGGAGCTTGCAAACCACACATGAGCCAGTATGTTTCAACACTCAGCTTCCTCACAAACCCACTGCTTCCAATTGCTAATTACTGGATTGGATGAGGGTGTGTGTGTGTGTGTGTGTGTGTGAGGCGGCTTCTGGGTAATTTGTCATGCTTTTTCGCAGAGTACAATTTTTAATGAACTGCTACGTGTTCTTATAAAATCACTCAATTTTCTGTTTATGCAGGATGGTTTTGCTCCAATAAATAATACCGGTGTATTAAACAATACACACCAAATATAAGATCAGACACTGCTTCAAATAATTTAAATAAATTGTGCAATCTAGTTCAACTATGTCTCTAAATCAGACAAATGGAAGCATTTGCAAAGATTGTATTGAGGAGTTCACCTTCAGAAGTAGGACAGAAATATTTGAACAAGAATAGTAATTACACAACAATTTCTAATTAATCAAAAACGCCATTTAACTATCTGTGTGAGTGGCAGGTTAATTAGATGCATTAGATACACTTACATACAACACTAACAAAGATAGAACTCTTGGCTCCACTGATTCATATTCACCCATTGCATGTGATGTTACGTTTTGTTCGCGCCACAGCAAAAGAGCCTAGTGGACAGCAAGAAGAACAATTAAAATCAATGGCTTGTAATGGGACATATCGCACAGCTAGGAGATTGTAGTGAGATTTAACCGTAGTAATGCCCTTCCACGACTGTTGGCTTATTGTTTGGAATACAACAATATTTTTGACACATATTTTTTTATTGATTTCACAGGTTTAAGCAAAAGAACAATTTACATCAAAAAGGCTTATTTTCCATTTTCCTTCAAATGCACTCCCTTTCATTCCCCACCCTCTCCATTCATCCACACTACATAGTCTACACTGTACAGGTTATACAACATACACAAAACTAAAAATAATGTGCAATGTATAATGCCACATACATCCACGCATATAATTGGAACCATTTTCTTGAATAGATATATTTTGGTTTGTTTTCTTTGTGTTTCGGGAGTATTTCAACCACAATTGCACGGTTATCTCATCAGTGTATGAAGCACATCACATTTTGTGTTTTGAGCAGCAAAAGGTCCTCAGAATAATCTCAAAGCTTTTGATAATGACAGTATGACAGATACAGGAAGAAATCTGGCTAAGACTATGCAAATTCTTGCAACAAATCAATGTGCAGCACTGGTTATTGGCATGCAGACCACAGAATATTTCCATAAACAACTGCATCGGGTCACACACAAAGACCATGGACGTGCTCATTTCTTTCTGTTGGGCTCGATGGACGTGACATGCAGATCTATCACGCAGCCCCTCGGCAGAGGGTGGACTCGTCCAGATGGTGGTGGTGGGGGCGGGGGCGGGGGAGGGGGGTCTGGGCCGACAGCTTAGGTTGGGCAACTTTTGCTGGCTGTCTGGGGCATGCTGTGAGGTACACGGGAAAGGGTGGGAGCTGTCACGTCAGCGGAGAGAGGAGAGAACCACCTGTGCTCCGCACGGGTCGAGACGATTTAGCCAGCAAGACACATATGGCCCCAGTCAGAGCGAACATCTGTGCAAACGGCAGGTGCCCGTTTCTCAAGAATTAACCGTCAGTTAACAAATTTCAACTCACATCCTCATCCAAAGTGAGTATGCTCTGTATATAAATGTTTGTGTTCAGAATTAAAACACCTCTAATATCAGTTGCTTTGTGATTTGATGCCCTGTGAAGATGTGTAGTAGATTGTTAGTTGATGCCCTGTGAAGAAGTGTAGTAGATTGTTACACTTGAAATAGCCCATACTCCAAGAGCTTTCCTTCTTGAAATGTTAATGAATGATTCTTTGGAGGAAAACAAATTGATGTTAAGGAGCACGTGCAAAGCCCTTCATATAAAGGCCCCCTGTGATTCTCCGAATTTGGTTTCCAGTAAGACACCGTTCAGACATCCACAGTAGTGTCCTTGAGGATGAAAGAGGGACTTAGCATTTTTTTTTTCAACACAGTGAATGTAGGAACAAAGTGAGTGAGTCCTCTGTATCATTTTGGGAAAAAAAGGTTTTATGATGAAATCTATGGCACAGCTCTCTCTTTCCTCCGTCCTCCTCTCCA